>NC_051230.1:15393653-15446153 GCF_015220715.1 Pygocentrus nattereri
TTTCAGGCTTTTGGTCCATGCGATTGATGAAATGGGTGCTAGTTGTTTCAGATCATGTCAAAGCAGGCAGCATTTATTACTTAACAGGGCTGCTGCAGCTTTTCCAGCAGTACGCCAAAGTGCACTGCACCAGTTTTGATCAGGATAGCACCTCATGAGGAAGATCTATAGTAATACTAGGGAAAGGTCTGCAGGATTCTTATACTAACTGCATAGCAAGTTTGGATAACTACTGTAATTTACTATAGAATAGTATACAACCTCTATAGCTCAATGGAATGTAGGATCTGAGAATATAGATTAATATAGCAGCATTAAACAGCACTATAGATATCTTAAGGTATTACTATAGACCTGTTTCATAAGGGTGGAGATGTCTGCATCTCTTTCCTCCATGTTAAAGCAACAAACGAAGATGGGGTTTTGAACTTGGGCAGTGAGTGCCAGAAAGGATGTTTGTTTTCATTGAACAGTCTAAAAACAAAAAGCCCCAGCAGCAACCTGAGTTCCGATTGCTTGATTTGGGAGTCAAATAAGACACTTGCCCACAATTGCGCTGTTTCCCTAGAGACAAGGGACACTTTAGCCTTTGCCAGCCAAAGTGCTTACCATCAGCAGTCACTGAATTTCTTTGCCACCCTCAAATCAACGATTAATATGTCATCTCATCAACCTGTCAGCATCACTTTCACCATATCACATCACATTTTCTGATATTACGCTATCAGATATCAGCACCTGTGTTTTACTCATTGAACCTGTGAATGCATCTGCACACAGAAGAGCCTCAGAGTGGTTATTTGTCTGTCTCTTTACCCATTTTTGTGCCTTGTGGTGGATGTTGATTAATGTCTAGAGATGCAATGATACGGAATTTCAGTGCAGACTTAATGACTGACAGTTAACACCTTGTTGTGGCTGATACCAATAACAGATAATTTGCATAATTACATAATTGAGATGTGAAAAAGTCATTCAGGGTGGTTTGATGTGAAATGGTTTGTTGTGAAGTCTCTGATTTCTTTACAGTGGTGGTCATAGGAACCAGAGGTCACAATGTCTACAAAATTATTTTAATTGCTTTAAAATTATTAATTGCTTAGGCCCCCAGTCCACTACAAACATTGCACTTTGGCCCCCCAAGGAAAACATTTGGGCACCTCTGTTTTAGAGTGATTAAATACCTTAGAGTGATTAAATGTCATGATCGTGACCTTATAAATTTCTCTTAAACTGAGCTTCTCACATTAAAACACTCTGAACATTTGTTTACATCCTAACAGTTTAATTATGCAGAATTTAAAAAAATTGGTGCAATATATATATATATATATATATATATATATATATATAGAGAGAGAGAGAGAGAGAGAGATACACTGTAAGACTAAAAATAGGATGCAACATTATCGGTTGTAATAAGTGACTAATTACAGTATGATGACAATAATAAAAAAATCGTACATATCAGCAAATAATAGTATCAACTGCTGATATTTCGTATACACATAGTAATATCCACAATGCAATGTGGTGCTCAGAAAGCTTCACTCTGTTCCCCCTTCAGACTCCAGACACATGCTGGTTTTTCACTCTGCTGTTTTTCTCCTAGGTGGGGGTGTGCGTTCATAACATTCACCACAGCCACACGTTTTCAGCTGTGTGCTTATTTATCTTGTCCTTATTTAATCTGACTGAGGACAGCTGAAAGTGATGGTGTGAAATTGCGTGTGAATGCGAGTTTGCTTTGATTTTTGGTCCTCACAACAATACTTGAGTCATCTGCTGCGCTAAATATATTTGAACAGCTAGCGAGCAATGCCGTGTTGTGTAATGATGGTTGAAGAGAAGCCCAGAGCATCTCACCAGGACAACTGCTTGAGTTTTTTTGATGCCTGGCTTCTTAAGAAGTTAGAAGGTACTAGATTAGTGTCTAACATTGCCCATTCACTGTCAGGGCTCAGATGATGTTACAGCTGGATAGTGCTGTTTGTAATGTTGTATTTGATGAAGCAGATAGATTATTAAATATTAAGCAGGCAACCAAGCTAAATATATCAGCTTTGTTTTTGTAACTGATGTTTTTTTGTTTTTTTTCTCGTTTTCTCACAAGGGCTGCACAACATTTAGTTTTCTGCTTCTTACCTCAGGATTGGCCTTTTCAGTATTGGAAAACAACATATAAACAATATGCAAATGAGGGCTCTTACCAATCACAGTGTGTGCTGTGAGCAGAATGACCAATCATAACTACAGATGATTGTTTATATGGGTGTGCAATCTCTGTATTTTCTGTAGCCAAGCAACAGTAAATTACACAGGTGAGAATAAAGCAGGTCAGTTTTTAACAGTGTCACATTACTGATTACATGTTTCTTCTATTTTGTTTCCCCCTAATGTGCACTTATGATGTTTATGCTTTTATACACCAAAAAGATTGAAATTAATTTTTATACAATCCTTTAACAAAAACAAGAGTTAAGCAGGCTGTAATGTCATTGTGCTTTTAAGACATATATAAAAGTAACAAGGTAATGTAACAATGACTCTGGGCTGAAATACTCCTTGTAATTTCAATATAAATAGGTGAACTAAACTGCTGTAGGCTGAATAAGCAGATGTAAATGTGTTGGTTTTTGTGACATCACAAAAATAATACATTCAAAACGGGCTTTATTTGCAGGTTAGTTTGCATATATGGACTGTATTGAATAAGAAGTTGTGAAAGTTTGCACCTTAAATCACTTGTGTCCATATTAGGTAAAGGCTAACCCTAAAACACTAGCCGTTCCTACGTAAGGAGCCATAAAAAAACCAAAGTGGTCTACTTCAGAAGCAGCAGATTAAACAGCAGGAAGTGGTCTAGAGCCTGAAGCTCTTTATTTGCATTTTGACTTATTTCTTTTATTGCTTATTTATTTTATTTCTGAAATGTGCCTGAAACATCCATGACTGAGCCATTCAACTAAAGGGGATAATATTAGCTTGGTTTGCACTTTTAATGTTTTGGCTGACCAACTTGTTTAGATTTTGTAAATATAAACACATTTTGAATTTGATACCTGTAATACACTCAAAAAAAGTGTAGGGGGCAGGGGAAAACCATGGTTTGAAACATTCAGCAATGAGAAAGTAAATTGGCAATAGGTAAGGGTATCATGATTGGGTATTACCATCAAAGGCTCAGTCTTTGCAAGTAACCTTTTCAAGTGGCTTACCACTGCATGGGAAACTTCATGAGGGAATTGTCAAACAGCTTAAAAAGAACATTTCTCAATGTAAGATCGCAAAAAACTTAGGCCTTTCACCAGCTACCCTACTCAATATTGACTCAAACTTCTGTGTGTGTAGAGCAACGCCAGAAACCACTGTTGAATGTGCATGACCATGGGCTCAGGAGTACTTTGGAAAAACACTGTCACTTAACCCAGTCCACTGCGGCATCAAGAAAGACAGCTTAAAAGTTTATTATGCAAAGAGATAACCATATATTAAGTCTATGCAGAAACACTACCAAGTTCTCTGGGCTACAGCCCATCTCAGATGGTCTGAATGACAGTGGAAATATGTGCTGTGGGTCAGATGAGTCCACATTTCAGCCAAAGACAAAAAGGGGCCATCCAGACTTTTAAACAAGGAAAGGTGCAAAAGCCAACATCTGTCATGACATGGGGATGCATCAGTACCCATGGCATGGGTGACTTACATGTGTTTGAAGATACCATTGACGTGGATTTTAGAGAGACATATGCCGCAATCAAGATGACATCTTTTCCCAGGAAGTCCATGGCCATTTCCACAAGACAATGCCAGGCTTCATTCTGCACGTGCTACAACATCTAGAGCAGGCCAGTCAGGCACACAGAGTGTGCAGGCTTGACTGGCATGCATGCATCTAGATCAGTCTCCTGTTAAAAATGTCGTGCGCATCATGAAGGGGAGAATCAGCACAGTGGTAAACATGACCCAGTGTTTTTGAGTGGGTTGCAGGCATCTAGATTTTTTTATACAAATTTACTACAAATACATTTGGTCAGTGAAAACATTGGTAATGTTTTCTTTGCACTTTCGTCAGTTAAATAAATGTTCAAGAGAATTAACACACGCACGCACACACACACGCGCACACACACACACACACACACACACACACACACACACACACTCACTCAGACACCCTGGTTGAAAATATTACTGTCAGTGAGGCAATATGTCAGTGAGGCATCATCACATCATTGGAGATGCACCTTTACTACAACTAATCCTATTTACTAAACTTTTGCCCTCTTATGTGATCTTTCAGCACTCTTCTACAAGCATTGTCCCGTTTTTTCACCCAAAAAAAAGATGCATTGAAGGATTGGCTCACAGATACCTAGCTAAACAGCAGCACTGCGAAAGTTGTGATGGTTTCACAGGGTTTCATTGGCACTCAGTACGTGTGGGTGAAACACAATAAGCATGTAACAGGCCTCTTGGGCTCAGGAGCCGTGAGACGATTGATTCAACTATCTTCTGCCATCGATCAGAAACCACTAGCTAAGTTTACAGCACTAAATTATTGATACTGCTTGTAATCATTCACTCAGGAGCTTTCAAACAGGGAATATTATAGTCTCTGCAGCTGGCAAAAAACAAAACATAAGGTTCTAAATTAGGTCCTATTCACCAGTGTCAAGCCTAACGGAGTAAATGAAAGATTTCCTGTGGAGCTTGCTGAGCACTGTGGCAGCATTAAGGCAGGGTTTGGAGGCGTAGGGGGATGGAAGCGTAAGCCTGGTTGTTTGCTATAGTGAGCTGTACCTGAAAGCTGACTGACTGGATACATTGTAGAATACAGTGTAGAAACTAGGCTTGTTATGGATATATTCTCCAGTAGATTACGAAACACCATCCCGATTGCCTTAGGCAGACTTTGGGGGGAATGTCAAGTCTCCTGGGAGAGTAGAGAAGATGCAGTGTGACTGGAAAACATCTCCAACCTAAGAAATCAGGCTTACTCTTTAGATTACTCTTCGTAAAGTATTTCCTTGGAGAAATGCAATAGAAGAGGCATGTTTGGTTCCTTAAAGGAGCTTTCAATGCATTGTCCTCTGAAGAACCATGGAGGTGTGCAAGTGTGAAGTAGGTCTGTCACAAATTAACTGATAATCATAAACTTTTAGCTGATGATTAATTGCTGTATAAATAATTTCAATGAACAATTTATGTAACAACATATGTAACAATTAAAATACAAGCCTAAAGTGGTCGAAGTGACTCTTCTTCCTAGCTGTCGATGCTTAGTAGCTCCTAACTGATGACATAAAAAGCTCTAGCTAAAATAAACAAACATTACTCAGCCCAGTTAATGATACAGCAGCAATGTCTCTGTTTCCTCAGCCACATCCCTATTGACATATTCTTAACAACATGCTTATGTTCAGACACTTGTGTTTCAGAGTAGCAAATGATAACATGCACACTTGCAAATATGAGCAAAGCAGACATGTTTTGCTTAGTTGTTAGCCTGGATATTTTCTCTGTCTTCCTGTGATGACACGGAGCAAATACCCAGAAAATGATCTTAGTATTCATATACAAGTAACCATAAGCATCCCTAGTGAGCATAAATAATTGTGATCAGCTCAAATAATTGTTATTGTGTAACAATTGTGACAGGCTCAGTGTGAAGAACCTTTTTATGACCTGTATATCAAAGCAAAGAACCATTTAGGAAGCTTTTTTTTTGCAGTGTTGACATATGTCTTTTATTAAAGTGAACTGGAAGTTGTATACTTTAAGTTCTCTGTAGGGACTTCAACTTATTTGAGTGGTTGCCACTGTACCCTGCATTCTGTGGACTGGATTAATTGTAAAGTGCTGGCACAAGCTTTGCTTTTCTATATGTTTGACTGCAGTAGCTTATTGTGCTGGAAAGCCTATATTCTTGCACTTTTATGCAATTACCCAAATAATATAGAAGTTTCTCAGAAACTTTAGTCACACACCTTGGCTCCTCTGCTTCTGCTTCCAAAGCTTCACTTGCTGGTCTTCAGTTACACCTGCATCATTGTGTGTGTGTGTATATATATATATATATATATATATATATATATATATATATATATATAGCCCCTGTATGTAGCCCCTGTGTTGTCTTGTGGGGGTCTTGTGGAGTTTTACTGAGCCTGGTTTTCAGTGTCCTTGTTTTTTGTGATTGCTTGTTTGAGTTGTTACTGTCACAGATTATTGTGTGTGTTTTGGTATTGTCTGCTTGTTTCTGGATTTGTGATTATGGATTTGTTACCACTGTTGGCCAATGATTCTGTTATGACTGGAAAAGCTGTCATAAACTACTGTTAAAGTATGCCAGTGCTGTTTATCTGAACCTCTATCTGCCGCACCCGTAGCAACTAATCATTTATCACAGACAAAGATTTTGACAGCTATGCCTGTACTGAAAACTCAAAAACTCAAAACAGTTGTTACAGAAACTCATAAGCAAGTAAAGCAGCTGTTTGTTATGAGTATTTTTTTTTGTCTTTTTCTCTATTCTATATAATCATTGGTGGTATAATACAGGTGCATGAGACAGAGATTAGGTAGTTAACTATTTATTTAAATCACATACAGTACTGTGCATTATTTATTTAAAAACTGCTACATTCAAATAAGTATAAACAGATAAACAACTTTCCAATGCCCTCCTTGAGGAAGCTCATTATGTAGAGTTACCAGCCAATACCAGCTTTAGTTAATCAATCAATAATTCAATTATATGGTGTTTTAAACAATCTCCTTGGCTGACTAAGACTTGCACAGTACCGTTTTTTCTTAAGAATAACAGTTCCTAAATGGTTCTCATGTGTGCTTATGGTTCTTGGAAAAACCTTTAATTTTTATAGAACCTTTACATTATGTCAAGGTTCTTCAAACTTTAAAAAGGTTCTTCACCCTCACACATCTCAGTTACAAAGAAAAGAACCACCCATTGAAAGGCTCTTTAAGGAACCAAATGCTGCATCGCTTTATTGGCATCATTATTCCTAAGAATGTATAAAACGTACTGTCTCCTCAAATGTTATACCTTCAGACTTGTCCCTTGGCCTTTTTGAGTTAGCAGGTGTGCTACAGTGTTGTTCTAAACTCTGAGTCTGCTTTTAAGGCCTCTGACAGTGAAAGAGTTCAGTGAGCGAGAGATGGAGGGCAGAGTTTGGATAGAGGGCAAGTCTGCTGTGTCTGTTATATTACTGTTACTGCTAATAGTAAATCTGTTAATAGTGACTCTTTCTTTAGTCTCTAAGGAGAGTAAGGTGATTTGTGATTTGACAGTAGAGCCCTGGATGCTGAACTGAGATCCTTATTTCTTATGGAGCTGTAGACATTGGCCACCCTTGCACACTTTGTTGATTTCCTGCCTCTACATACACGCCACACTCACACACACACATTCTCACACACATATGGCCATCACATATGGTCCTTCACTCTCTCTAAACTAATTGGTTGTGCACTGTTCTGACTGGAGTTCTGCCATGTGGATTAAAGAGCTTGTTTCACTGGCCTGGGATGCTGTCACTTTCTTGACTGTATAGACCGTAAGTGCCTTTTAGCCGAATTAGAATCAGTCACAGCAATAGGCAGCTGCTGTGCCTGATACCCATGTACTATCATAACACAGAACAGTCCACCACCCAAATAATACTTGCTCAGCATGGGTCCCATGGCTGTCCCTTTCCATCGATGAACAGAGAAGTGGGCCTGATAAATTATGCAGCATCAGATGGGCTATAGTCAATAACTGTAAACCTACAAAGGGCACCTATATGGTGACTGTTTCTGATTAAATTGGCAAGAGAATAGCTACCTATAAACTGACACCTCAGTGTGTTTGCAGCTTTATTTGCCACCTTTGTTGAGTGAAGCTCAGGACCATCCCATAATATAGCTTTTTGATGGTTCATGCAGCAGTTTATACAGTTATGAAATGTCTTGCTTTTCATTCCTTTCAATAAGATTAAGCTTTTCTTTAAAATATAAAGGACCATCATAATGTAGTGGCAACAGTAATATTTTGGGAATTCTGCATGTTTTACTCAGGATGAAAAATTGAATTTACTTTTATTTAGGCTAATGTTTGCTGTCTGCAGTTTGCTTCTTTAGTTTTGCACCGCAGCAGGAATCTAATGTAGTGAACAGGTAAACTGTATGATTATTTTATGAACACTTGCCTCAAAGTGTGCTCTCTTGTTTAATAATGTGAAATAAACTTGCTTATGTCGTTTTTTAACTGTGTATGATGTACTGTTATCTGTTCAAAATAGCTCCAAGCTCATTTTTATCTGTGCAACATATTTTTCCCATATTTTAGATAACAATATGTTATATAGGGTCAGTTTCTCTGACCCCAGATTAAGTCTAAGCCTAGACTAGATTTTCCAAAGTTGATTCACCACTGGCACAGCAATTTAGTCTACAGTTAGCAAGAGCTGGATAAAGTATGTTACTTCTGTACTTGAGTAAAAGTAGATGCACTTTAGCAAAATATCATTTGAGTACAAGTTCAAGTATTCTTCCTAGTATTCATCTTAGATTCTAACCATATTTCTACTTGGGTAAACTCTGGATAAAATCATATGCCAAAGTCTGTAAATGTATACAGCTATAAAAATCTGCTAAATGCCATAAATAAATACTAACATTGCTTGCAAATGTACTTCAGTATCAGAAGTAAAATACTTTTTTTATTAATATACATCTTATATAATAACTTGTTAATCAAAATATCATAAGTACTTTCAATTTTGATTCTTAAGTACATTCATAAGCAAGTACTTTTACTCAAGTAAAAAATTTAGTTAGAATACGTGTATTCTCTTCCACCATCACCTCCGGTTTTGTTTGCTAAAGTTTTTGAAAAGCTTGGTTTGATGTTTTATCCTCCATTTTGTTGTCCTCTGAGCAGATTAAACTAAAGACCAGAAATAAGTCAATGCAAATTCAAAATGCATCTGCATCGTTTGTGGTATGTGGTAAAATGCAGTGCAGCATACAAGAAGACAATGAAGATTTTCTGAAGAAAATAATTATGATTATCTTCAGAGAATTTTTAAAAACCTCTTAAGTGTTTTTCAAGAATTGCATTTTAGAACATTCTTATGAACTTCTTAGTGTTTGTCTTTGGAACATTCACAAGTTTTCTCTTAAGAAAGCTTTGTGAATCCAGCCTCTGGTGGCTATAGGCTTACATTACTTGTATATTATATTGTAGCTCCAATGCAAAAGAAAAGAGTGCTTTGGCCTTGGCTCATTGACTATGTTTGGGATAAGTTATTTAGGTAAACCATCACAATGCCTCTTTTCCTTTGCCTTACAGTTAAAGAGTTCAGGTCCCTGTTTACGGGACCAAAGATAAAATGCTGGAGATTCAGGCTGGTGTTCTTGAAGCATCGTGGAACTGCTTATGTAGGAGAGGTTCTCAGTCGCAGTCCTAGCGGACCCCTACACAGAGTTTTGTGTTTTCCCCTCTCCAACACACCTGATTCAACAAATCGGCTAATTAGTAAGGCCTTTGTGTGTTGAATCAGATGTGTTAGAGCAGGGAAAACAAACAGAAAACAGTACGGTGCAGGGGTCCCTCCGGCACGAGGGTGAGAAACACTGATCTAGGATCTGTTTTCCTAACTTAGATAAGTATAAACAGGAGATGGTTTTGTCCTAGTTCTGCCAATCTGGAGTTCTTTATCGTTCTCATATCTCTGCCTGCCTGTCCTCTGAACTCCAGCATTATCATTAAATAAGATATTAAATGTAGAACATGCCATTTGCTGATGTGAGAGATTAGCAAATAATGGATTAGAGCACTGCAGGAGGTTTAGTATGCTGTGTGGTTTATAGACTGTTAGGGAGAGTATCTCAGAGGAATATTTATGAGTTAAGGTAAAACTAAAATTGCATTACGCTGCTTTTAAAAATGTAAACGATGTTTTCTGCAAAACATGTGCTCATCATATTTATGATAATGCATTATCTTGTCACACTGTTTTTGAAGGCTACCTACAGAGGGATTGCATAACACCTGCAAAAAACATTGAATAACATATTTAGAAAGCAATACTTAAATATCTATGATCAGGTTATGTCAGCATTTCCATGATGGCGTAAGATGGCATAATAATATGACATACTTATTACACTGCTATAAAGCATTATTATCAAGTACTGGAACTTTATTAAAAACACCACAATCAGTTTTATGAAAGATGCCAAGCAGTGACTGAAAATATATATGAAAATTCGCACCTGTGTTTGAGGGCATCAATATTTTTCACAGAATACACAGTGTTCTTACCTAGGCTTCCAGAGGTAAAGGGCACCTTCACAAAGAAGCAACTACAAAAATGAATTGATAGCTTTTTTTTGTTTGTTTTTTTAAATTGATGCCGTAAAAGGCCAAGTCCTGCTGGTGGGTCCAAAGTTTTGTACACTGTTCTATAACCTAGGGATACCTCAGCCAGTTTGAATTGAAGTCCCTGTAGGTACTGAATAATGATCCTTAGTATGTAACAAGCCTGGGATTTTAAATAGTTAAATGTTATAGATATGTCTCATGGAAAAACCAAGTGACATGAGATTATATTACAGCTCAAAACTCAATATCTACAAATTAACGCTGTGCTCTATTCCTTAATAAAATCCCACAGAAATAGAAGGCAGTGTCTTTTAATGTGAAACAGACACTGAGTTTCTTTAGAAACTAGGAGCTCAGCAAACACTGAGGAAGGCTTTATGCAGAGATTTTGAGACTTGAAAGAGATTCTATAATTATACTGATGGATAAAAACTGATGGATCACTTGCTGGCTGTGTTTGGAGCAGAACTGTGAAGAGAATCTGGTATGGATGAGGTTGCTGCAACAGCAAAGTGGCATTTGTAACATCACTAAATGATGTCAAAGAGGTTAATCTCTTCACCTGATATTAAGGCAAGTGTCCTTTTCATCTGTGACACCGCTCTCCACCTCCAAATCAGCAAGAACGGAGCCCACAGACCTTCTATCTGACTGAGAATTTTTTTAGACAGAAAAAAGGTGGATAGGGAATGAAACCATTGATTTAGTCATTTCACCTCCATTACTAGATAATTGCATTAGTCAGAGTCAGAGTTTAACTGTTTGGGATTCATGTCTGATACTTTATGTCACAGAGAAATGATAGCAATTCAATGCTTGCTCAGTTGTTTCTGGTGATTGGTTTTTACCAGTATTCTGTGAATATCTATAGAACAGAGGCATGAAAAGGAAAGTAGTGCTCTCTCTACTGTTAAATATTTACTTCTCTATGTGACAATACACCGGTTCTCTATATATGCAAGTATACGTAAGAAATTCCTGATATCTTAAAGGCCCCATTTTCATTGTATTTTATTGTTTCCTCGTCCACTTATTATATTTGTGTGGACATGCAGCAAAATAATCATAATACATTTTTAATGACCATTTTCCAGCCTCTATATATAGATATATCTATACATAAAAATAACAGAGCTGATTTGCTGCCCTGTATTGTGCCTTATTTAAACAAACGTTCCTTAAACTTCAGTGTGAATGGGTGGGAATAAACTGTTGATGTGATGTAAGACATCACAAAAATATTTAATTTAAAGCAGACTGTTTTGGCCCTTTAACATATATTACTTCAATAGGAAGATATACACTGCTCAAAAAAATAAAGGGAACACTCAAATAACATCCTAGATCTGAATGAGTGAAATATTCTCATTGAATACTTTGTTCTGTACAAGTTGAATGTGCTGACAACAAAATCACACAAAAATCATCAATGGAAATCAAATTTATTAACCAATGTAGGCCTGGATTTGGAGTCAAAATGAATCTATTTGTTTTATTTTATTAAAATAAATGAGTAAATCATTTTGTCACTACCAAAACAATCATAACACTACTGAAACTTTCCCAAATGTTTCAGTAGTGACAATTTTAGTTCATTTTGAGGAGAACTCAAAAATGTTAGCCCGTGCATGACTGAACAGTTGTATACACAAAATCATAAAAAATTATTTATTAAAATATAAACAAGTTTACTTAATTGCAGAAAATGTGTATTTTAGTAGTGACAATTCTTAATGTTACACACTGACTTTCAGACTCTGGGACACACTTCAAATCAGTGGGATCTAACTGCTCACCATGTGGCCATGATGGACAGGGATGCAGTCTCACTTCCTGCTCTAAAATGCAGGGGTGTGACTAAAATAAGGCTCCACCAACTCTTTGCATTTGGTAATGACATGAAAGGACAGTTTTTTTTTTAAGTTTTTTTTTATCATTATTATTGAAAAATTACTACTTCACTTTAAAGGAAATATAAACAAAAACACAAGAAGTATTTTTGGAACTTGAAATTTGGGGTTTGAGTCACCTCACAGTAGAAAGTACCTGGAATGCAGTGTGAACTAATTCAGCAGAATAGTCCGTACATGGCCATTTTATATGGGTGGAAATAGAGCATTAGTGTTTAGCTTCAGTCCTCCAGAGACTGAAACTGAGCCTTTCATGAGGTAAGAGCAGGGTAACCACTAAACTGGGTAGTGCTGTGGTCACTCTGGATCATTTAGCTAGGTTTCAAATGGGCTTCCTCTAATGGCTTCTCCCGTGTGGTTAGGTTGTGTAGGGGACCAATTTGAAACCTGTATTGAGTTGTACTGTTACAGATTTTTTTTTTCCTCTGTGAGTGTCTCTGTAAGCAGACATGCTTTAATGAATGCTGTAGGTTTCTTCAGCTTGTCCCTCTTGGGGGACCCTTTTTGGCATGAAGCAGAATGCTTTCATAATGCATTCGAGGTTTCTAAACCCCAACTCAGAAATGGGCTTTTACACAATGTGGTCTGAACAGTGAACTGGACGGTGATGCTTTTCCTGTTGCTGTGGCTCTGTGTTGTGAACCCTATACAGTCATGTGCAAAGTGTGAACACCCCTGGCCACTGACATTTTGTTGGTTTTCTAAGGCAAAGTAAGTTAACATATGATCTACACAGAACACACTAAAATATGAACATTTTCTCCAAATTGTCGCGCACAGTTTCAGTTTGTTTACTTTAGTTTAACATATTGGAAAAAAAAGTGTTTGGACATCCATCCATCCATCCATCCATCCATCCATCCATTTTCTAAGCCGCTTCTCCCTCAGGGTCATGGGGGGTGCTGGAGCCTATCCCAGTGGTCATTGGGCGGAAAGCAGGATACACGCTGGACAGGTCGCCAGTCCATCGCAGGGCAGACAGACAGACACAGACGTATTTGGAAACAGTATTTGTGCATTACAAAGTGCAGAAGTGTGTTCTCTGTGGAAGATGTATTAACTTATATTCAAAGAGAAAATCAATTAAACATGTAACTTAACTAGGGGTGCCCATACTTTTGCATACCCGTACTATTGTAAGATTTTGTCCAAAAACTATACAGGCTTCTTTGCAGTATTACAGTAAGCTAGTAATAGATGGTCAGGTTGAATGAAAAAAAGAGATGTCCATGGCTAGTTTCAAAAGACTGCATCATTAATTCTTTGTAGAGTGCACTTACACATTATAAAGCAATGCACAGTATGTAGGTTACACTATTACGATGAAATAGATCTAACAAGGAAGACTATCTGTCATAGATTCTCTCTAAGAGTCTTAGCAAGCGCAACCTGGCAAGCCCAGTGAAAGCAGTGAAATTGCTTTGAGCCACTGAGGCATGGCTTCAACATAATGAACTTCTGGTAAGCCTGGTGTAGTTCAGTGGGAATATTTACTGTATTCCTCTGTACAGCATACTGGGAGAGCGCTGGAGCCAGCCCATTCAGAGAGAATATTTGGTTGAGAAATTCAGAGGGAATATTTAGTTCACGCTACACAGAAGGAATATTAATGCCGCTCCATCCTGGGGATCTTTAATCACTCACTTGGTCATTAAAAGTTGCACGTGTGGCTGTTTACAAAGCCATTGCTTTTACAACTGGGGCTTATTGTTCTGTGCCTGTGCCTGGGCAATGTAGATGAAAGTTCAGACAGCGAGAGAGTCGGGGATGGAGGTGGCATCCAACATTTTTCTCTATCCACAGTACTGTGCAAAAGTTAGAGACCACCCTTCATTTATTTAATTGTTTCTGTCCATCATTCCTCTGTGAGATGATAACACTGGGAGTCAAAAAGGATGTGTTGCTGTTAAGAAGCCCTTATTAAGAAAAGAAATTTCACAAAAAAAACCTAAAGATTTGCAGCTCAAACAAAGAAGTTGCTGGTGTTCTCAGAGCAATGGACTGACCACCCCAGAGTTCAGACCTCAACATCACTGAGTATATTTACACTAATGCGGTTATCTGATTATTCAAATGGTCCTGCAAACAGCACACTTTGATTCTTAGATCAGACTAAGGTTTAGAAATCTATTTAAGAAATCAGATAAAGAGAGCTGGATTTTAGCTCAGTAATCAGATTTCTCAGTGCATGTAAACTCTTACTCTGATTTCTTTCAGATTTCTCAGTTTGTGCATGTATAAATAAATAAGTGGTACTGGAAATAAGCAAGCAACATTGCCAGATTTAAATATTCTTTGTCTTCTAGATGTTGTATCTTTATACTTTCACATAAAAAGTGATGCAATGTTTTTTTAAAAAGCCACAGCATAAAATTTGAGTTTAAAGTTTTTTGGGTTTTTTTTTTGCAGTTTTACAATGGACAGTAACATTGACATGCTGTACTTAGTAAAATAATAGAAAAGACATTTAAACATTTAAGACTTCTATAAGCGCATTTTTGAGTAAGTGGTTTTCTGTTCTTTCCTTGGTAAAAGATAGATTATTGTCCGCGGTAATTGATTGTAAGCTACAGGTGATGCAGACCAAGATTTGGTTGAAAAACCCTGCAGTATTCCTTCAAAGCAGCCATCAAAAGCCTATCATAGCCCTTATTTCTGACCTGCGTTTGATAGCTGTATTCACAGCTTAGTCACCCTGCGCCCTCGGCTAAGTGCTGCTATTATGTTGCAGCCTCCAAAGAGAATTCAGCTGTCATGAATCACTTTCATTCTGTCTACACCATGCCCATCCATCATCACACATCTGCAGCTCCACTGAAGAGTATTACACTGGGCATCCACTGTCTTCTGGGGTTTGCATTCTTACATTTCCATATAAGTGTTTGTCTGCATGTGTGCATATTCAAGGCAAAGTGTCCAGCTCAAAAACTGCCAACTGCAACACAGAGCAATGTTACCCTGCTATGCGTTATTAGAATTCAGGACTGAATGCCTGCCTGCTTTTCTCAGGAATGACAACAAATGTAGTACTACTACAGATCAAAAGCTTGGAATCACTCTTTTAAATAATATCAAGCCAATTTAGTTTAAAGTACATGAATAAATGAATGTAATATGATAGTACTGTGCTGTTGAACATTTTTACAGGTTTCAAATACACTATGGGGCAGATTTACTTTTTTGCAACATCACAGACTCTGCTGAGGTGTTGAAAAGTGGTTGTTGCAATTTACTATACTATAGAGTCTCTTCACCACCCAAAAATAAATTCAAAGGGGTATTTGCTGCTCTTTGGTGCATTTACCACATTACATATGCATGTATGGGAGTTTTCCCTCTCAAAGTGCAAAATATTGAGAGAAGACTATTATAATGAAGCACCTGCCTTTGTATACCAAGACTTATAGTAAGTATTGACTGTGTGCTTTAACTCCTTGAAAAAGCTCATCTTATTTTTGCCACTGCCATTCCATTGTTGTCCCCAGTTTCTGGCAGGAGTTTATAATTTACTCACTACTTTCACATAGTATATCCCAAATCTTTCCCAATTGTAAACTTAGAATCTCAACATAACTGCATATTTTACAAGAATATTGATGCATTATTTTAATTTTGTTTTGTAATGTATTAGAAAGTTAGTTATGATTCCAATATAATAAGTCATTATTTACTTATTCACATTGTTTACTTGAATGACTAAGTCAAAAAGAAAACAAGTCATTATATCAAGATGAAAAGTCAAATCTTTGACATAATAAGTCAAAACATGGGTCAAAAAGCATTGCAAACAAATTATTTTGTTCCTCCTAACTGTTGGAAACTGACATCTATACAAAAACAACACAAGCAAGGCAGGGGTTTATATTGTGTGGTAGCGTTTTAATTATGATGTTAATTAGTTCGAAAGTTCTTAGATGACCTGCTAAGGTGGCCACCCCATAGCAAAGCATTAGTAATTTGTGCCTCTTTTAGTAAATCTGCCCATAGTGCCATTTATGGTCTGTAAAAAATGGAGGTGTCCAGAATGATGAACAGAGCTTTAGATGATCCAGAATGCCAGGATGCATATTTGAAAAGTGGTGAGTTGAGTACTTGCAGAAAAAAGAAAACTGGAAGAAAAACATCTAACGCTACCTGTTGGTGTCTAGTTTATAACACGTCAGTGTAGATTTCAAGTTATTATTAAACAAAATGACAACAGTACCAGTGCTAACCAGTGATTCTAAACTTCTGAACAGTTGCCAGATAAACACAGACCACACTTCTGATTGTCCAGTGCATGCATGCTGCCTCTGCATGAATCTTAGACTGTAACCTCTTTCTGCCCTTTGCTGTGTGTGTGCACACTCTTTGCAGGTATTCAGAAGAATACAGCATGGATTCCACTTATGCACAGTAAGTTCAGAAAGCAGAGCCATATTATGGCCATTATGGGGCTGTGGTCCCTGACTCTGAGTCTACCTCTCTGTAAATGCCAGTTATTTTTTACATAGCTGTGTTACACAGCCTTCTGGAAAATAGTAATATTAAATTCCTCTACTGGTCATGAGTGCCTTTGCACCAATTGATGCATAATTACTTGAAGTTCAGTGTGTTGGAGCTACACTGGTGTGTTTTCTTTGTGATCTGGCCACATAATGAAGCATTTCAAATCATTGTAAAATGGCAAGCTGTATCAGACTGACTAGAATGTCGACCTCCTCCTCTCTAAGTGGTGTGCGTGTTTGTGTGGTAGAAGAGAGTGCATAAATGCTGTCTATAAGCACTTTCTACTGCTCTTATGGGTTTCTGATGCTCGTAAAAAGGAAACGGTGTGTCCTGCACTTTATATGTTGAAGTGACTCACTTTGCTGATAACAGGATGTGGTGAAGCTGCCTGCACGTGCAGCCTCTCTGCTTTTCTGAATGTTAGAAGGCTTCTGATGTTGATAAACCAGCTGTAACCAGAAATAAGATCACAGTATCATTCTGCATGCTACAAGTAGTTTTGTTATGTGAGCATTTTATGCAACTAGCTTCAGTTTGCAAATTGCGTGCAACATATCCTTGCATGTTTGCAGTTAAACAAGCAGTTAAAAATAACTAAAGTGATGTACATTGCCATACTGAAGGCTTGCAGAGCAGAAGAAACACTGCCAAGAGCAGCCCTTCAAACAGCTCTCATGCTAATGTAAGTCCTTGATTTGTCAGTTGGAATAAATTATTTGAAATTAAATTATTTCACATGATTTTGTGGTACGTTATTGCTGTTTTGTTCGGCTTGTGTTTTTTTTAATGAACTTTAGATGGTTGCAGCTGATGCTGCTTGAGTTTCAAGTGAGTTGCAGAAAGCTTTACCTTATGCAGCACAAGAGAAAAGGAACTTCATGTAGGCTTAAAATTAAAGTACCATAAAAGTTACCATAAATATTTGTATCAGGCCTGTCACAATTATTACACAATCACTGCAATTGTTTGAGCTGATTGCAATTATTTTCCACATTTGTTAGCTTTCAGAATCATATGTTTACGTCACTACATACAGACTGTGAATTGGATACATTTTAATCCAATGGAATGAGATGAAACAAAAGCAGAAAATACATTTATTAAGAACATGTTTTGTGTCATTTGAAAACAGCAAAATATGTAACCTCTTGGTGCTATAACACCTTTGGGGGGCAGCAGTGAGTAATGTTTCAATTAGGCCACTTTAGGCTTATACTTTAATAGTCGCAAACAAAACAAAAGAAAGTCAAAAATGAAATGAAATCAAAATGAATTACATGACAATTCATCATCAGTTAAATATAATGATTGTGACAGGCCTACTTAGCAAATTTTTTTTTTTGCACGCTTATAGCTTACGTTGCCATATTTTCCATGCTGGAAGAAGCCCAAGTCTGTTGCCATGGTGATGCTACACCACCGCCCCTCCCCCTGCATGGGCGAACGTCGCAGCAGAACCACACGCTGAGCGTCCAGCAATTGTAAAGCCAAACGAAAATATGAAGATGAACACAAAATTCTTACCAGAGTGGGAGGATTTGTATTTTTTTTATTGAGCGGAAAGGGAAGCTGTTCTGTTTGATATGCCAAACGTCGTTATCCAATTTTAAAGCTTCCAATCTTCAACGCCAACGTGGTGCACCACTTGGACAGACTGAACCTTGATCTCCAGGGGAAATTAAAGATGCTACCTGATCTACTGCAGTCAGTATTTGCATTTGTTAACAAACTCATGCTGTTTAAATCTCATCTTAAAAAGGGAGAACTTACACATTCACACATTACACATTCATGTGAAATGTAAGTGCCCAAGCAGCTGAGGTCCTAAAAGAGAACTGCACACTATGCAACACTTCTTGAAAGTCTGCAACAGAACTTTGAGGACAGATTCCATGATCTACAGCTGAAAAGCCACAAATTACATTCCTTGTTAACCCTTTTGCTGCTGATTCAGACTGTTTGAAAGCCCCATTGGTGACAGATGATGCTACATGTCAAATGGAGATGATTGAACTTTTTGAAGATGACAGGCTCAGGTCTGTTCTGAGTGAGGGAACTGTGTAATTTTGGCTGTGGAGAAGTATCCTAATGTAAAACAAGCTGCACTGAAGCTCCCATCAATGTTCGGCTCAACCTGTGTTTGTGAATCAGTATTTTCCACCCTGAAACATGTGAAATCAAAGCATCACTCTGTTCTTACTGATACACATGTGAAAGAACTGCTTTGAGTAGCAACAACTGAATACAAGCCAGATTTGAAACAGATTGCTTGATATGTTGCTAAGAATATGGAAGACCACAGTAGTGGGAGAAATCTTCTTCTTCTTTCGGCTGCCTCCATCTTCCCCTATCCACTGCCTCCTCTACTTTTACACCAACCATCTCCATGCCCACCTTCACTACATCCATAAACCTTCTCTGAGGTCTACCTATTCTCCTTCTACCCGGCAGCTCCATCTCCAACATTCTTTGACCAATATATCCACTATTCCTCCTCAACACATGTCCAAACCATCTCAACCTGGCCTCTCTGGCTTTATCTCCAAACTGCTCCACCTTCATTGTCCCTCTGATCTGCTCATTTCTAATCTTGTCCATCCTTGTCACTCCCAACAAAAATCTCAACATCTTCATCTCCGCCACCTCCAGCTCAGCCTCCTGTCTTTTAGACAGAGCCACAGTCTCAAAACCATACATCATAGCAGGACACACTACTGTCTTGTAAACCTTCCCTTTCACTCTTGCTGCTATCCTTCTGTCACACATCAGCCCTGACATCCGTCTCCACCCACTCCATCCTGCCTGCACCCTCTTCCTCACCTCTTTTTTGGACTGTCCATTGCTCTGGATGGTTGACCCAAGATATTTGAAGTCATCCACCTTTACGACCTCTACTCCTTGCATCTTCACCTTTCCACCTGCCTCCCTCTCTTTCACACACATGTATTCCGTCTTATCTCTACTGACCTTCATTCCTCTCCTCTCCAGTGCAAACCTCCTCCTCTCCAGATTCTCTTACACCTGCTCTCTACTCTCACCACAGATTACAATGTCATCTGCAAAGATCATGGTCCATGGAGCCTCGTGCCTGACCTGATCTGTCAACCTTTCCCTCACCATTGCAAACAAGAGCTCAAGGCTCAAAAGGTCTTTAAAAGGGCTCAAAAAAGGGCTCAAAGCTGATCCCTGATGTAACCCTACCTTCACCTTGAAACCATTTGTCACTCCAACTGCACACCTCACCACTGTCTCACTATCCTCATACATGTCCTGCACCACCCTAACATACTTTTCAGCTGCACCTGACTTCCTCATACAGTACCACAGTTCCTCTCTTAGCACCCTATCATATGCCTTCTCTAGATCCACAAAGACACAATGCAGCTCCTTCTGACCTTCTCTGTACTTCTCTACCAACACTCTCAATGCAAAAATTGCATCTGTGGTACTCTTTCTGGGCATGAAACCAAACTGCTGCTCACTGATCTGGACCTCTCGCCTTAGCCTTGCTTCAACAACTCTTTCCCATACCTTCATGGTGTGGCTCATCAACTTTATACCTCTGTAGTTACTGCAGCTCTGCACATTGTTCTTAAAAATGGGGACCAGTGCACTGCTTCTCCACTCATCAGGCATCCTCTCACTCTCCGGGATTTTGTTAAACAACCTGGTTAAAAAGTCCACTGCCTTCTCTCCTAAACATCTCCATACCTCCACAGGTATGTCATCTGGACCAACTGCCTTTCCATTCTTCATCCTTTTTAAAGCTGCCCTCACTTCCACCTTGCCAATTCTCTGCACTTCCTGATCCACTATCTCTCCCCCCCGTTGTTCTCCTCTCTCTCTCGTTTTCCTCATTCATTAGTTCTTCAATGTACTCCTTCCATCTACTCAACACTCTCTGTTCATTCACTAGTACATTTCCCTCTCTATCCTTTATCAGCCTAACCTGCTGTATATCCTTTCCAGCTCTATCTCTCTGTTTAGCTAAACGATACAAGTCCTTTACTCCTTCTTTACTGTCCAGCCTCTCATACAGCTCATCATAGGCCTGAGCCTTTGCCACCATTCTTTTCGCTATGCAGCTAGCCTCACAGTACTCCTGCCTACTTCCTTCTTCTCTCTGGTTATCCCACTTTTTCTTAGCTCCTTCTTCTTTTGAATACTCTCCTGGACTTCCTCATTCCACCACCAACCTTCCTTGTCTTCTTTCCTCTGACCAGACGAAACACCCAACACATTCTTGCCAGTTTCTCTCACCACCTTAGGTGTTGCAATTTTTCCCTGAACTGCCTGCAACTATCCTTCTCCTTCAGCTCCCACCATCTAATCTTTGGCTCTGTCTTCACTCTCCTCCTCTTCTTTGTTTCTAATCTCATTCTACAGACAACCAACCTATGCTGCCTTGCTACACTTTCCCCTGGTACCACTTTATAATCTCCAATCTCCTTTAGCAGGAGATGCCACCTAAGGATATAATCCACCTGTGTGCACCTCCCTCCACTCTTGTATGTCACCCTGTGTTCTTCCCTCTTCTGAAAATATGTGTTCACCACAGCCATTTCCATTCTCTTTCCAAAATCTACAACCATCTGATCTTCCACATTTCTGTCTTTCACACCATACATACCCAGCACCTCTTCATCCCCTTTTCCTTCACCAACATGTCCATTGAAGTCTGCACCAATCACCATTCTTTCCTCTCTAGGGATACCATCTACCACTTCATCCATCTTACTCCAAAATTCCTCTTTGTCCTCTAACTGACAACCAACTTGTGGTGCATATGAACAGACTACATTCAAAATTACACCATCAACCTCCAACTTCAGGCTCATGATCCTGTCTGACACACTCTTTACATCCAGAACACTTTTCACAAGCTGTTCCTTTAGGATTATCCCTACTCCATTTCTCTTCCTCTCTACACCATAATAGAACAGTTTGAATCCACCTCCAATGTTCCTGGCCTTGCTTCTTTTCTTTTCTGCTCTCCTGAACACACAGAATATCTACCTTCCTTCTCTCCATGTCTGCAAGCTCTCTGCCTTTACCAGTCATTGTCCCTATGTTCAGAGTCCCTACTCTAACCTCCACACTCCTGCCTTTCCTTCTCTCTCGCTGCCTTCTAACCTGCCTTCCTCCTCTCCTCTTTGATGGTCTACTGTAGTCCAATTTCCACTGGCATCCTGTTGGTCAACAGCACCGGAGGCGGTCGTGGTTAACCCGGGCCTCGACCAATCCGGTATGGCAATCATATTCGTGATCCGAATGATAGTTTTGGCACAAGTTTTACACCGGATGCCATTCCTGACGCAACCTTCACCATTTATTCGGGCTTGGGACCGGCACCAGAAGTACACAAAGTACACCCCTAATGGCTGGTTTCCAGTAGTGGGAGAAATAAGAATGCAAAAAAAAACTGTCCAGATCAGGATCACTGTCTACAATGAAGACCTAGATGCTATTACATTGATCATAGATCAATCTGTACCAGAGCGATGCAATATAAAAAGTGTGAAGAAAAAGATTAACTGGTAATATTTCAAAGCATACTGGCTTTTTCAGATGAAGTAGTGTCACACTGGCACAGTCAAGTGTGGCTTATTATTGATAACTTGAATAGTGGATAAATTTTGAAGAGAACAGAAGTAACTATTCAGAGCCGTCCGCATGCTTCAGATACACTCAAGTGCTTACACAGCAGGACAATGGCAGTTCATTCATAAAGCAGTTCATTTCAGGGCCAAAAAGTGGGTTGTTCTTGAAAGGCCAAGTCAATAA
This sequence comes from Pygocentrus nattereri, assembly GCF_015220715.1. Classification (NCBI taxonomy): domain Eukaryota; kingdom Metazoa; phylum Chordata; class Actinopteri; order Characiformes; family Serrasalmidae; genus Pygocentrus; species Pygocentrus nattereri. Next base: position 15,416,229 of record NC_051230.1, read on the forward strand.
CTCAGCCTGTGCTCTACACAGCATGCAGTTTATAAAAGCATCAAAAACAAATGTTGCTGATCTTATAAACTGCATCGAATATTAGTGGCAGCTTTCTTTATTGTTAAATATGATACATTATATGATAGATATGACCATTTTGTGGCCAATACTGATGTTAATTCTGTATGGTCAGCATAAATGTATATTTATATTTTAATACTTTATAGTAGGTCATCAATATCATCTGGTATTACTGACCAACCAATATATCAGTTGAGCCCTAATATTAGGATAAGACACTGTGTTAATCTGTGTGCTTAATCTTTATTCACAGTGCTTTGGTTTACAGGAGATAAGAAGGACTAACAAGGCTTATTTATGAGACATAATATAAATCATTTTTCCTCAGTTATTAAATATACATTTTAAAAAGATTTAAATAATACATTCCCATACTTGTGCCACTGAAATAGTGAAATATGTGATAAAGATCTACATAATTGATGTAGTATTTGTTGAAGTGCTCCACTGCTTCAGAACAGTCAACAGCTTGTGTGTGGGGTGTTATAGCCTTAAAATGACATTAGTATGCATTTTATACTTGCCCTATCATGCAATTTCACAGCTTGGGGGAATGTGAGAAAATGCCTCAGCTGTATCTACATGCATTCAATTATATATGAATGTGCAGGACTATAATATGGGCCTGCAAGAAGTTATGTGTTGCTGTATATTGCTTTATGGCAAACTTCATCATCACTCTTAAAAATCAAGGTTCTTAAATAGACATCTGTTCTTCTCAGGAGACTCACTTGATACAATTAGTACCAAACACATTCAATGATGTTGGACTCTAGGGTGCTCAGTCTGTTGTTTTAAGAACACCAACAGCTTCTTTGTTTGATTTGCAAATGTTCTTCTTGTCTAGTTCCTTTTCTCAATAATGGCTTCTTAACAGTTACACATCCTTTCACACCCATAGCACTGAGTTTCTTCTCACACTGGAAGCATGGACAGAAGCATCTGGATTATTTCAGATCTGAAGCAAGAGTGTAGCTTGATTTTCTCTTCTCTCTCTCTCAGAGATGAAAGCTTTAAGTGCTGTTTATCTGATGCTGACAATTTTGGTGGTATAGTTGTAGCTTGTATAATTGTTAGGAGTCTTATTTTGTCTACACCCTTAAAATGAAGGTGCAAAGAGTTCTTGGCACCACTTTTGGAGTAAAGAACATTTTAGATTTTGAAGTTTAAAGAACCTCCACACAAAGTAAATGTTCTGGCAACAGCTCTTAAATCGGCAGAGAACCTTTATATTGTGTGGTAGTTATGCCTTCTTCTACAGAAACACTTAAATAACACTGTGGCTATCACTTTTTTTTTTTTTGAAAGAGTGCACATCTTTTAATAATTTTTTGAACTCTACTTTTGAAAGCTGTTTTTTTCCCCTAAGTTTCCTCTTATCTTCTTTGTGCAAGATTTATTTTCTATTGAATCTCCTCAGAAAAATTATTAACTTGGACTGAATGGCCATTTTGACTATTTCTTTTACAAAATGTCTCTTTGAAGAACCCTCCATTGAATGATTTCATTGGGGAACTAAAAGTGGTTCTTTTATGGCATATCTCCAAAGAGCACTTTCTGGCACCTTCATTTTTAAGAGTATAAGAGTGCATTTACAAAGGCTCTAATAATGCACAGGCATTCAAGTCCTGCCACGAGAAGCACTTTTAGCCTGAAGTGTCATTAAAGTGTTAATACCCTGCTGTAATTATTGCTTTAAATGTAGAAGTGCTGCAGTGGAAGCCAAAGTACAATAGATTTTCCTCCTAAATGACAGCGTAGGCTCACCGAGCAGCTCCGCTGAGCTTCAACATCGTGACTGCTGTGTGACCAGTGCAACTGTTGTTTCCACCATGGAGGCTAAAGTAGGTTTGTCATGAGCTTGCTGACAGGAGAGCGTTCCACAGCTTCAATATTCATGTCCCTAACACTATTTATAGAGCTGGTACTGTATCTGCCTAGCGTTTCTCAGGCTTGTGTGGGTGGGATGGAGGTATACAAAGAGCTGTTCTCATCAGACCCTGGGCCTTTTGAGGATAGTGAGCTAAATACAGATAATTCAGGTGCAGTCTGTGTTTCAGTAGTGGATAGAAAAGGATTTGTTCTGTGGCTTATCTGGCCTGATTATGGCTGCTTTTTGGCTCCATGTTTTTGAGAGCTGGAAGTAAATGTGTTGTTCCAGCTACTTTGACAGATGGAGGTGAAGACTGGTTGGAGGTTTTGAGAGTCAGCAGTGATTCTGCTGTGGCAGAGTGTGTTGGTGTGTGTGAAGTCTTGTGATTAGCAAGGGTGTAAATCTCCTCACGATTCGATTATGACTTGTTAGACGGTCATCATGAGATCTCACATCTCACCATGATTCATTTTGACTCACAGCTTGATTTGATTATTTTGATTTAGAATCTTTACAAATTTTAAAATAAGCTGTGACAGTAATGGAATATCAACAATAAAACCATGCATCTATTTCTTTATTATTTTATGTTTTGAATATAACACATCAGTGCATATTTTATTGATTATTATTATAATATTAGATTACAATTAATTCTGACATTCCAAAATCTGCACAATCTATTAGGGCTTTGAATGATCTTTACTGTTTGTGTTTATATACTGTAGCTGTATCTCTCTCTGCTCTGCAGTCAGTGTCTATATGTGCCACTGCTGCCTCTTTTTAATGCCATCTCCATAGCGACAGGGGAGCAGGGAAGTGGGAAATCTCTCTCTCGCTCTCTTTTAGGCTGACTCTGTCGTTCTATCATGCTCTAACTTACTCTTCTGGTCTTGTATTTCTCTCTCTCTCTTTCTCTCTTTCTCTCTATTATAACTCTCCCTCTCTCCCCTTTAGCTCTTTGGCTTTTTTCTTTCTCTAATTTTACCTCTCTTTCTCCCTCCATTTCTCTAACTCTACACTCTTTCTTGCTCTTTTCATCTATAACTCTCACTCTCTCCCTCCCTCCCTCTAGCTCTTTTTTCTCTTTCTCTCGATCTCCCTTTTTCAACTCTTGCAGTTGCGCTTTCTCTCTCCTTTACCCTCTCTAAGTTCTCTCTTTATTTGTTTCTCTCTTCCTCTTTCTAACTCTCACTCCCCAACTTTCTTTTTTTCATTTCTCTCCCTTTCTCTCTCTGTCTCTCTAACCCTTTTGCCATCTCTGCTGTCTCTCTCCATCTCTCTTTTTCCCTTTTTTCTCTTTCCATCTGTTTCTCTTTCTCTCTGGCATGCTCTCTCCCAAATCCTCTCACTCTCTTTACTCTCTTTCTAACTCTTACTTTCTGCGCTCTGTCTCCCTCACTCACATTTAACTGTTTTGCTCTCTCCAACTTTCTCTTTCTCTCTTATTTCTAATCCTTTCTTTCAGTGTCTTCCTAGCTCTCTCTCTCTCTCTGTTCGTGTAATTACAGTGTTCAGCTTTAAGGCAGAATAGCTGGAACCTGGAGGTTTGGCCATTAGGCCTGCTGTTATGCATGTAGCTCCACACACACACACACACACACACACACACACACACACACACACACACACACTAGTAATTAATCCCCACCATGCCTTCTTTCTTAGAAGAACCGTGTTGTAATGCCAAATCACATATATTATTCATTATTCACTTTCACACAAGATAAACTGATTTTATCTTCATTCAGTTTTATTATCATTGCATACATTATATATGATAGTGAAATGACTTATCCTTCTAGCATTTTCATGGAATGCATTTACTTGAACATAGTGTTGCACTATGAAAATGTGTTTCATGGAGTCACATTTTTAAAGAATAATAAGAGCATAGATAGTATACAATTGATGTATGTTACCTCAGTGCAAGTTGAACTGAATAGATAGAACACATTCTATATGTTAGAGGCATACTTCTGATCCCACTGCAACACAATAACCATTAATAATAAATGCAAAAAACACAACATACTGTGCTGTATTGACCATCCAACCATAGAATTGGACTTAAAATATTTATTCACGGATACAGGAAGCTGTAGTCTGATGAGAATTTTGTAGTATACTTCTCTTGTTCATATGAAACATAGTTTTTCATTACCTTTACATGATTGCTTACAGTTTCTAACTGCAGAAGGTAATGTTGCATATGGATGGATTTTAATCAACGGCACAATCTAAGCTAGATATCAATAAAACTCACGCATCTGTGATGCAGTGTAACACCTTTAAAGAAGATTATTGCTAAAAAATTATGAAGTAATCTTTTTTTTTCAAGATTTCATAGGAAAATCACTTGCATCAGTTGCTTGAATCTCTTAAGATAAATAGCTTTATATTTGCCTAAATTTGTACTTAAGCTTGTGTGTAAAAGTGTTCTTAGTTTAAAAAAAAAAATTCTTAGTTAACACTAGTTTCAAACTGCCATTTCACTAAATGTGGTTGCAGGAGAACTCCTTAAGTCACGTCTTAACTAGTAACAACTAATGATAATGCTTTATTTGAAGGCTACCTACATAGGGTTGACATCACACATGAATAAGCATTGAATAACATTTATTAATGAAAACTTGAGTATTTATGAACAGCTAATGCCAGTAATCACAAGATACCATAATCTGAAGTAAATGGCATCATAATAACAAGATTTTACTGCTTGAATGCATGTTGAACTATGTAGAACTGCTATAACCTTCCATAGAATTTGCTTCCAAGTTCTATTACTTGGGAATGTTGCCTCATAATAGTGTTTTAAATGGAACAAATGTCCAACACTCAAGTTTAAGGTTTCTTTTGTCAATGCAATGCTAATTATTTCATAGAACATCTAATGTCATCTTGTGGTTACTTGCATAACTTGGTCAAACAAACTCAAATATCGCTTCAGAAATATGTTATTCAGTGTTTCTGCATGTGTTATGTAGTACATTAAGTAGGTAGCCTTCACATGAAGTGATAACCAAGTACCTAACATTTACATTGCTTTCATGACATCAACATGTTCAAAACCTTTATAAACCTGCTGCCATGGAAATGCTAAGTTTTATTACTTGCCCACACTGCTGGAACTGCATGCTTCCAGAACCAGGAAGCGTGCTTAGAAAACTTCCACTGACTTGTCACACCCCAGTCACCACCTGTTCCAACTAATTCCCCAACTAATTCAGAAACTTGATCAATGGAATGAAGGCCTTAATGTTAGAGCCATGTATGTTGGATATGAACTCAGAGTGCTATATCCCTGGGGCCAGGAATGGGCACCCCTGGTTTAGACTATTCAGCATCTAAATGAACTGAAGCTATGTTTATGTTCATGTTTGGAGCTGGGAGATAAAACCAGGTTCATGATTAGAGCTGTGAGCACATAATGTTTAGTGTTTTTAGCACCGTTATCTTCACGAAAACAGTCTTCTTTGCAATTCCAATTCCAGTACTGATACCTTGACCATGCTTATTGGCTCACAGGTGCTAAGACTGACTACTTATGTATTGGAATTTGGTTTTGAATGACATTTTATCTGACACTTCAGTATTGTTGCAATTCAGTCAGGACCACAATGGTATTGAATTTTGACAGCAACAAAAAGAGGGCTTCTTACTAGTGGGACGGTTAAGGCATTCAGAATGGCCTAACGGATGGGTTATTACTGCCACTATTTTTACCTGCGTTAACACATTTTCCTAGGTTCGTCTTGGAGCCCAGCTGCTTGTGTAGTGTTGCTATGACTCTGCAACTGTAGTCTTTTTGTGCAAGGCTTTTAAATGAAAGTTCCATTATTGGCTGTCTTAACAGCTGCTGTTATGGTGAATCTGCTTTTCACCAGTATGTGAAGTCCAACATGTGATTTACATGCAAAATACACTACTGATACTGGCAATGACAGTAATGAGTAATATAAAGCATCAGAGGACAGCATCTGATCATATTGGACAATACTCATGAGAGAATTGTGTGTAAATCAACAAACAGCAAAGTGAAAAGATCAGTTTCCTTAAAAAAAAACAAAAAAAAAACTTCTCTCTCTCTCTCTCTCTCTATAGGGTTGTGTCAGGAAGGGTATCCGGCATAAAATGTACAATTGCCATACCGGATAGGTCGAGGCCCGGGTTAACAACGACCGCCTCCGGTGCTGTTGACCAGCAGGGTGCCGGTGGATAATTGGACTACTGTAGGTCGAAGACCATCACAGAGGAGAGGAGGAAGGCAGGTTAGAAGGCAGCGAGAGAGAAGGAAAGGCAGGAGTGTGGAGGTTAGAGTAGGGACTAGGAGACCAGATGGAAAGGAAGCAAGGCCAGGAACATTGGAGGTGGATTCTGACTGTTCTATCATGGTGTAGAGAGGAAGAGAAATGGAGTAGGGATAATCCTAAAGGAACAGCTTGTGAAAAGTGTTCTGGATGTAAAGAGAGTGTCAGACAGGATCATGAGCCTGAAGTTGGAGGTTGATGGTGTAATTTTGAATGTGGTCAGTTCATATGCACCACAGGTTGGTTGTCAGTTAGAGGAGATAGAGGAATTTTGGAGTAAGATGGATGAAGTGGTAGATGGTGTCCCTAGAGGGGAGAGATTGGTGATTGGTGCAGACTTCAATGGACATGTTGGTGAAGGAAAAGGGGATGAAGAGGTGCTGGGTATGTATGGTGTGAAAGACAGAAATGCGGAAGGTCAGATGGTTGTAGATTTTGCAAAGAGAATGGAAATGGCTGTGGTGTACACATATTTTCAGAAGAGGGAAGAACACAGGGTGACATACAAGAGTGGAGGGAGGTCCACACAGGTGGATTATATCCTTAGCAGGAGATGCCACCTAAAGGAGATTGGAGATTGTAAAGTGGTACCAGGGGAAAGTGTAGCAAGGCAGCATAGGGTGGTTGTCTGTAGAATGAGATTAGAAACAAAGAAGAGGAAGAGAGTGAAGACAGAGCCAAAGATTAGATGGTGGAAGCTGAAGGAGGAGGATGGTTGCAGGCAGTTGAGGGAAAAATTGCAACAGGCCCTTGGGGGCAGTGAGGAGCTACCTGAGGACTGGGAAACTACAGCTAAGGTGGTGAGAGAAACTGGCAAGAATGTGTTGGGTGTTTCGTCTGGTCAGAGGAAAGAAGACAAGGAAAGATGGTGGTGGAATGAGGAAGTCCAGGAGAGTATTCAGAAGAAGAAGGCAGCTAAGAAAAAGTGGGATAACCAGAGAGATGAAGGAAGTAGGCAGGAGTACTGTGAGGCTAGTCGCATAGCGAAAAGAATGGTGGCAAAGGCAAAGGCTCAGGCCTATGATGAGCTGTATGAGAGGCTGGACAGTAAAGAAGGAGTAAAGGACTTGTATCATTTGGCTAAACAGAGAGATAGAGCTGGAATGGATGTACAGCAGGTTAGGCTGATAAAGGATAGAGAGGGAAATGTACCAGTGAGTGAACAGAGAGTGTTGAGTAGATGGAAGGAGTACTTTGAAGAACTAATGAATGAGGAAAACGAGAGAGAGAGGAGAACAACGGGGGGGAGAGATAGTGGATCAGGAAGTGCAGAGAATTGGTAAGGTGGAAGTGAGGGCAGCTTTAAAAAGGATGAAGAATGGAAAGGCAGTTTGTCCAGATGACATACCTGTGGAGGTATGGAGATGTTTAGGAGAGAAGGCAGTGGACTTTTTAACCAGGTTGTTTAACAAAATCCTGGAGAGTGAGAGGATGCCTGATGAGTGGAGAAGTAGTGTACTTGTCCCCATTTTTAAGAACAAGGGTGATGTGCAGAGCTGCAGTAACTACAGAGGTATAAAGTTGATGAGCCACACCATGAAGGTATGGGAAAGAGTTGTTGAAGCAAGGCTAAGACGAGAGGTTCAGATCAGTGAGCAGCAGTTTGGTTTCTTGCCCGGAAAGAGTACCACAGATGCAATTTTTGCGTTGAGAGTGTTAGTAGAGAAGTACAGAGAAGGTCAGAAGGAGCTACATTGTGTCTTTGTGTATCTAGAGAAGGCATATGATAGGGTGCCAAGAGAGGAACTGTGGTACTGTATGAGGAAGTCAGGTGTAGCTGAAAAGTATGTTAGGGTGGTGCAGGACATGCTGCACCACCCTAACATACTTTTCAGCTACACCTGACTTCCTCATCCAGTACCACAGTACTGAGGATAGTGAGACAGTGGTGAGGTGTGCAGTTGGAGTGACAAATGGTTTCAAGGTGAAGGTAGGGTTACATCAGGGATCACCTTTGAGCCCCTTCTTGTTTGCAATGGTGATGGAAAGGTTGACAGATGAGGTCAGGCAGGAGGCTCCATGGATCATGATGTTTGCAGATGACATTGTAATCTGTGGTGAGAGTAGAGAGCAGGTGGAAGAGAATCTGGAGAGGTGGAGGTTTGCACTGGAGAGGAGAGGAATGAAGGTCAGTAGAGATGAGACGGAATACATGTGTGTGAATGAGAGGGAGGCAGGTGGAAAGGTGAAGATGCAAGGAGTAGAGGTCGTAAAGGTGGATGACTTCAAATATCTTGGGTCAACCATCCAGAGCAATGGACAGTGCAAAAAAAGGTGAAGAAGAGGGTGCAGGCAGGATGGAGTGGGTGGAGACGGGTGTCAGGGCTGATGTGTGACAGAAGGATAGCAGCAAGAGTGAAAGGGAAGGTTTACAAGACAGTAGTGCGTCCTGCTATGATGTATGGTTTGGAGACTGTGGCTCTTTCTAAAAGACAGGAGGCTAAGCTGGAGGTGGTGGAGATGAAGATGCTGAGATTTTCATTGGGAGTGACAAGGATGGACAAGATTAGAAATGAGCAGATCAGAGGGACAGTGAAGGTGGAGCAGTTTGGAGATAAAGCCAGAGAGGCCAGGTTGAGATGGTTTGGACATGTGTTGAGGAGGAATAGTGGATATATTGGTCAAAGAATGTTAGAGATGGAGCTGCCAGGTAGAAGGAGAAGAGGTAGACCTCAGAGAAGGTTTATAGATGTAGTGAAGGTGGACATGGAGATGGTTGGTGTGAAAGTAGAGGAGGCAGTGGATAGGGCAAGATGGAGGCAGATGATCCGATGTGTCGACCCCTAAAGGGAGCAGCCGAAAGAAGATTATATATACTGTATATATATATATATATATATATATATATATATATATATATATATATATATATATATATATATATATATATATATATATATATATATATGTTTGGAACATGCAGCTGTTACTTTCACTAGATGCTAATTATGAAAATCATAAATTACATTCTCCCTCTTTTCATGTCCACACTGTGTCCACTATGGGACTATGTCCAAGTTCAGTTGAACTATTGAAAGTAATAAGTACAATCTGTTTATATGAGTAGTTCACTTTGTCTGCTTATAAAGCTTATAAAGCTGTACTTATGCCTTGCAGTATTGCTAGTCATGTACAGTATTAAATGGTTACTGTAGATCTGGCAGAAAGGCTTGATTCATTAATCCTATCTATGTTTCAATTAGGGTACATATGCTACTTAATTTCAGAACCTTTATTCCCTTTTTGTCTCTTAAAAGGGCGTAAAAGTGCTTCACTTGTTATCAGATGAATTTACAGTGGGTGGAAATAGACTGCAGCTTCATTGTATCTAATGGAGCTTGTGGTAATTATAGAAAAGCAGCTTTGCTCACCATACAGTGCCTGTCTTATTCTCAGCCTTATCATATTGACGCAAACAGCACATTGGGTTTTGTTCCACAGTGGTTCTTTTTCAGTGCCTTTTGGCTCAGTATCTGTTCAATTCAGAGTTTGCAGATGTAACAGAAACAGTAATATTATGCAACCATGTCTGTTATATTATTACAGGAAAATAAAGAGTGCCTGAGTGCTCAGTGTGAGCTCAGTGGAGAGTTGAAAGCGTGCAGAGTAGTTCAGAGGCCTTCCGAACTGAATCAATTGTGTAAACAGATGAAATGATCCACTGTTTTTTTCCTCTTTTTGTTTTTTTTTGTTTTTTTTTTTTTTTAGATTCTGTTATGATGCACTGGTGCCTTTTTGTGTTCCAATGTTATACACAGTTAGAAATAAATTATCTGTGCAGGTACATTTTTTGTTCATCTAGGTACAAACAATGTAAATGTCCCCTCAAAAGGTGCAACAGTGGTTTTAGGGTCCAGCTGTTTACCAATAAACAATAAAGTAAAAAGCCTGGAACTTAGAAAATATAGTTTCAAGTATGGTACAATCATGTTCCCTGACTATAGGAGTGTATATATTGTACGATCCATACTTAGTGATGCTCAGTGAAGATAAACCACATTGTTACATCTTTTGCTCTATGGCAATGTTACATTTAGGACTGTCATGATTGTGGTTTAAAGTCAACAATTTGAATTTGCCTTCGAAATAAATTAGCAATGATTTTTGGCAGTTTGTGAGATGATAATGCATTTTTAAATAATTTTTTTTTCTGCATAATTTAATCTTCAGGTCGTACAGAGTGTTTTGATGCAACATGTTCAGTTTTAGAGAAACTTGCTGACTCAGGACTTTTCACAGTGGTGGTGATAGGACGCAGACGTCTTAAGCTTTTAATGCCTTTTAAAGGCTTAACAGAACATTCTTACATGAGATGGTTATGAATGTGTCTAAGACATTGGTTCCGTTTTGGCCAACAACATATTTTTTGAAACTCCTTTAAGTTCTTGTGTTGCTCTCTCTTACAGTAAAGAGTCAATAGGACATCCATTTAGATGCTTTTTTGCCACTTTTTTTTAAATGCTTTGTGTTGTGTGTTATTCCTCTCTTAAGACCTTTTTATTGACCTTTTTATAAACTTGGATCTTACACTTAACTTGGATTATTTATTTACAAACTTTATGTATTTAAAATAGTTTAAAATGTATATGACGTTTTGCTATAATTGCTACTGACAAGCCCTAGTTACATTTAAAACTTGTCTGTAGCTGTTGAAGAAAAGCACTCAGTTGTGTTTTTACTCCTTTGTAGGGTGCAGGTGGAGTTCTATGTGAATGAAAACACTTTTAAAGAGAGGCTGAAGCTCTTCTTCATCAAAAACCAAAGGTCAAGTAAGTGAACCCCTCTATGAAGTTTATTCAATCTGAAACTGCAGTTAAGAAAAACAGTAACATGGCACCGACATAGCCAGAGATAAATGTTTGTGACTAACTCTTATTGACTTTAGCCCTATAAAACTGTCCACCTAATGGCTTCCGGTACAACAAAAGTAGAATTTTGCATGTGTCCAAGGGCAAAGCATTCTTTAAGTCTTAATTTTTTCCATCTGTTGACACCTTGAATCAGTGAAACTGCATTTGTGTGTGGGTGTTCTTTTCTGCATTTAGGTGCCACTTTTCATGGGGGCTCACAATAATTAATGGGTAAGGTTGTGATTAATATAGAAGCCAGGTCTCTTATTTACATTGTGTGTCCCTGAGCCTGTACAGAAGACACCCCCAGCCCCCGACAGCACTGCTGAAATGCCACGAAGAATGCCTGCTTATTTTAGCAGTGATCGGGCACCTGCCTCTTTTGAACTGAATAGAATATCAACTATTAATTAAATAACAGCTGCGCCACTAGACACCATTATGAATGCTTCCCTTTAAGCATTTGTTGTTGACAACCATAAATTTAAGCAAAGTATATTTCTGCTCTGATTTGATGGATAGGACCTGCAGTAAGAGCATTAAAGAGATTTAGGGATTTAGAGCAATTGAGGGGAAATTAAATTGGCCCCTCTGCACATTCAATCCACAAAGGCCCAAAGGGTTTCACTGCTTTTATTCTCACAGTGCATCAGCAAAGAGGAAAAACAGGAATAATAACATTTCTTTCTGCATGACTCAAAAGTACAAAATAGTCAGAGACTTTTAAACTGAGAATTTAAGATAACTAATGACATTTGGTGGAAAGACAGATTTGGTTTTGTAAAAGAGTGTGTATTTGAAATTTGATTCAATTTAAATGTAATCAAACTTCTCCATGCTCTGTCCATACATTTTTCCTTAGCAGCGACTGTTCTAAGATTTGAGAAGCTTTAGAGACCAGTGACAAAAAACACAAGCAACTCTGTGATAACAACAGTGGGAGAAATGAGTATTCAACATGTCAATTTTTTATTAGAACTATTTCCAATACAGCTAGACCAGACTTTCTCAGAAATCATTCCGTTCCAATCCAAAAAAAAAAAAATTATAGGCAATAAAGAGGAATGACACAGGAAAAAAGTATTGAACCCAGTAAGAAAAAGCACTAGCACTGAGTCAGTGCATGTTAAGTACTTTGAAAAAAGGATACTCACCCATGAATACAAGTAAACATATCATTTGTCAGAAGCTGCAGAATAGCAACAGACCGATTTCTCAACTTCTAAATGTTCCTATATGCACCACTGTTCACGTCTAGAAGTAAGGTGTCCCGATTTTTGTTGGCATAGAGGGGTAGGGCAAAGTGTTAGGGCTACGTGGCCCTCCAAATGGAGGTTTTTCAGAGGCACGCTGCACATATAGTGGCAAGATGGCTGCACAAGTGAACAGAGAAACCCACAAATGTAGCTCAGTGTTTTGTCTTTTAAAAAAAATTACAATAACAATTGATTTATCTAAGTTCAATGTTGTTTCATTATACTATAGTTATTTTCTTCATAACAAGTCTATAACGTCGCTAGTAGTATGTCTTGATAGCTAGCTAGCTAAATATCCTGTTCCACCTTATATTTTGATGCTTCAGGTATCAGAACCTCTGCACCATTAAAGGTGGAACTGGTAAATTTGACCAGGAAGCTGGCGAATAGCTGACTTCAGCTTTATAACCCTGAAGAATTAGGGGTGGGCAATAATTCCTTAAAGGCATGTGATCCCATAAACTTAACTTAAGACCAGCAGTGAGATTGCTAAACTTTTCCGTCCTCTGCTAACACTACAGACAGGCAGGATTTCCTACTGATCACAGCTAGTAGCCTGTTAATGAAGTAAATGTTCTTTTTATTTGAAAGTCCCATTTCGTAGGGGAAGATTTCAATCACTACTCCTTGTAATTCAGTTCCAAGGGGCAAACTGACACTCAAAACAAGGGTTAGGGGTAAAAATAAGAGAGACCTTAGTCCTTACCATAAAGTTTTAAGCCCAAGATTCTCCATCAGGCACCACAGAATCAAAGTTTCAAAGAAAATTGTTGATGTGTTGAATAATTTCCCCCACAGTGGCAGCAATCTTAGTTTAAACTCACTACATAACATTGATAGTCAGGTGTAGAATCTCTCCAGGCCCTAGTGGCCATTCCTTCCACAGAATGGAAATCGGCTCTGATTTTTTCACTTAACATAATCAAATAAAATATTTTTTCCCAACTAACTCTTATAAGATTTACTAGAACACAACTGGTTCCCTTGTGTGGACTGTTGCATTGAGCTGCAAGCGAGCATTGAGGATTCCCTGTACATTCTGTGTGCAGAGAGAACATTCTGAACGTTCAGTAAAACCCTACTTCAAACTGCAATATGTTCTTGTTGTCAAGAAATTGGTCAGCTTTTTTAGATATGCAGTTCATTACATGACATTATACAGCAGACTACGCTGTTTATTTTGTCTTGCAGGCCTCAGAATACGCCTTTTCAACCTCTCTTTGAAGCTGTTAACGTGTCTCCTCTACATCATCCGAGTGTCACTGGATGACCCCACCACTCAAGTCACATGTGCGCGGTAAGAGAACATGTATAAGCTATGCTGTCTCTGTTCTTTAAAGCTAAATAGAGTTAGACAGATCAACCTGAATAACACCAACAAACCATTTGAAAGTATCTATTGTCTGATAATAAGTCAGATCAGGCTATGAACTCTCCTGAGGAATAACAATCCATTTCTCTCTTAATAGCAGGCACTAATGCTTACAGGGCAAAGCAACAGTCTGAAGGAATGAAAGAGTGTGTCAATGTAGAAACATACTATGACTAGAACACACACTGCTGGCAACTCTCGAAAGATAAAGGTGCTCTCATGTTGCCATAGAAACCAGAAGTCCCGTTGTATGGCAGTGCTTGTAGGAAACCAGGCTGTTTTTGTGTTCAGACTTTACAATGAAGTAAAAGTTTCAAGTGAAAGGTTTGAGTAAAGGGTTACTGAAGTGTCTGTGTGATATTGTGCTTACAGGAAACACTGCTCAAACGTCACAGATGTGCTCTGCAGTAAAATATGTGCCAACCAGACAGCAGATCCCTCCCAGATCAACTGGTGAGCATCAAGAAACATCTCAATGAAACTCTTTAAACCTTAGATGTCAGTCACATTTATTGTCACTGATGACAAAAGCATGGTATAATACAGTGTTCATTATTTCTCAGTCATAGCTCATTTAAATAAGCTGAGACATTGTGTTGAAAGTACAGATTCTAAAATTTCAATTGATGCAATGTGTTCAAATTTAGCTTTTTTTAGTTTAGCATTGGAGCTACAAGGCTAATGTTGCTAACAAACATTATAAGGCAAAAGTAACCCAAATCATTTTTGTAAATATTTTCCTAAAAACTTGTCAAACTGTACAAACCACATCTAACTGATCTAACTACACCATGTCAGCCATTTTCAACAACAGGGTATGGTGCCAAAATCAGATTTGCGTGAACACACTTCTCCCTCAGGGTCGCGGGGGGGTGCTGGAGCCACTTATTATTATTTCTTATTACTTATGTTCATTAAAACAATGAAAATTAAATGCCAAAAGCACTTTGCTGTTTCATATTAACTTTTTCCAGCCATTATATACACATGCAAATACATATTTTGCACTTAAATTTGAATTATGTCTTAAATAATACACACTCATATGGGAAATGCAATTGTAAATACACAATTTGCTTTTCAAATTTGCATATGCTGCCATATTTTAACCCCTTTAACAAGCCATGGGCCAGCCAGCAGTCCCAGTTTTATTACACACTTCTATAACCTAGGAATAGCTGCATTAGTGTCCCTGTAGTTACTGAATAATATGCCTTTGTATAAAATAAGCCTGAAATGGTAAGGGGTTAATACAGAATGTAAATCAAATGCAAATGTAATTCTTTATATAATAGTGTAATTCATTTTGTGCTTGCATTTAAGTAAGCATATTTGTAAATTACACCTATAGCAAAACAGTAATAACTATAGACTGTAGCCTAGGGGTGTCAAACTCAACCATTCTATAAATCTGTAAGCCAGAGGACTGCATTAAATAACATTGTACTATAATCTGATCTGGCCATTGTCTATTCAAAAAGCCAAAACATCAACATCAAAGTAAAGGTAGTTGTAGGGAAGCATGAAATATTACAAAATAAACTAGATGTAATGTGCATCTCCTGAAGGAACTGCAAGAGTGCTTGAAAAGAGCTGCAAGTGTGTGTGTGTGTGTGTGTGTGTGTGTGTGTGTGTGTGTGTGTGTGTGTGTGTGTGTGCGCGCGCGTGTGTTTGTGTAGGTGAACACCACCTCCTTAGGTATATGTCTGTCTGTGTGTGTCTGTGTGGTGTCTGTGAGAGGGAGAGATGTATGTGTTTGAGGGGGGAGGAGTGGAGAGTCATTCAAATTAACTGTCACTCTGTTATTACGCAGCTCTTAGTGGAGAAGCCTTGTTTGAGTCCGAGGCTTTATTTCACCCTCTGAACAAACAGACAAACAGGGGAAATGTTTACACTATCACTTAACTGGATAGATGGTGTGAGATAAGACCCCTTGAGGATTATTTTGGTGTAATATTGTGTGTATTGAGAAGAAAATGTCTGCGTTATGATGAGTTAAACACAGAGAAAATCTTGAAATAAGTGGATTCTGATTTTGAGAAATTTACATGGGAGTGAATGGGGCAGTTTTCTGTGCCTAGTGCCAAACAAATGCTCATAACTCTAAAGCTATTTGATAAAATTATGAGATATTTTGAGGTTTCAGAAAGGACTCTGCCATTGGAAACTGAAATGGAGTTTCTAGGTGAAAGTTTAAGGATTTTAAAGCAGATTCCCTGCGTGACAGCTGTGTCTGTGAGACTGATTGGCCTGATTTTAATTTTTAAACTTAATTTTATTAAAAACTACCAATCTGATCAACCCCAAAAATAAATAGCACAAGTCACAGCGCCGAGTCCCTCAAAATACAGTTTCAACAGAGTCTGTACATTAAGCGGTTCAGGCTGTATTAATCACAGAATAGTGTGGAAGAAGAATAAGAAGAAGTATGAGAGATAACAATAGAGTGCTTTTTCAAGCACTCTAATAAATACATGAACAGGCTACAGTACACAACATAATGCACATTGCAGGAGGCTACATTACGCTGCATTACGCACATTATGCTGCAGTGCATGCTGGGGACTGTAGTGCAGCACGCTGTGAAACTGGCTAATATTATTAGAAAATGAAAATAAGTTTGTGGGCCAGACTGGATTGTGTTACGGGCCTGGTCTATATCCTGGGCCTTGTATTTGACACACGGGTTATAGAGAAAGGGCTAATAATAACTCAGTCTTTTTGCATTGTTATCTACATAGTTACTGAATATTAAACCTTAGGATGTGGATGTACAAAGAAACTTAAGGGGTTACAATCATAGCTCATTTTCTATCTTAACTGTTCCTGTGTTTGGTTTGGAAAAAACTGCACTCTGTAATATGTTCTGTTTTCTTTTAAGGGAGTTGATATTCTGGGTAAACAGAAAGGTTCCTGTATGGGCGATACAGGTTTGTTGTTATCTAAGTTTTTGTATTGTCTTCATGACTGCCTACATCAAAAATCTATAATTACCTCAGCTTCCACTCACTGATTGTAATTGGTCCCCAGAATACATAAGCTAATTCTTCATTGTCAAACTATGAAAAAAAAATACAGTTTGTTTTTTTCTCCTTCCCTGTGATCTAGGTGATAGTGGCCTTAATTAGCTTCCTGGAAGCAATGCTCTTGACATATCTCAGCTATAAGGTAAGAACTCTACTGTTCTCATTTTCCTCATGGGATTTTTCTATATTGGTCTTAAATGCGGATGGACAGTTGGGCATATACAGCTATAATGGATCATGCCTGGTTCCTCAGCTCACCTTTTCTTCATTGTTGAGTTTTATTTCAGGTTGCAATTGCGTATCAATATCTGTTTTCATCCTTGTTTAATAATAAATACAAAATATTCTCCTCTAGGGGTAAACTGTAATCATTTTTCTTATCAAAGCAACATTAGCATTTCAACATCAGCATAACAATGTTACATAATTGCTATCAAGGGGATCATTAGTGATGGCCTGGTCTCCACTAATGGAATACTGAGAGTCAGCGCCTGGGCTAAATGATTTTGTTAATCTGTGCTCTGTTTCAGGGGAACATTTGGGAACAAATATTCCAAATCTCCTTCATCCTCGAGATGATCAATACAGTGCCATTCATAATTACAGTAAGTGGTTCATATGCTGAAATTCCAATATGTTAGATGAGAGATCGCTACTGACATGAGATCCATAAGAGATCTGCGCTGTATGATCCCAAACCAGTCATGAAAAGAAATTACTAAGGAGATGATGAAATTAATCAAATAACAATTGGAACTAAGTTATGCAGCCAGCGGCAAGTTTGACAGGGAACAAATTAAAGGTTGTACATTCCTTTGGAACAGATGGCAAGTTATTCATTACAAACTCTCTACAGCAGTGGATGTGGTAAACGAATTGAGATGCATTACACTGAACATGTGCTACCTTACACTGTTTGAACGGCTGTACACTTAAACAAAAGGTCTAGTTAGATGTTCTACTGTTTGTTTCTGCTTTCTGCTCCAAGGAAAGTTACACCTGGACCCAAACATCCTACAACTCAAATGCTTATATATTTACCTTTACAACTTAAATGTTAGTCATGTTCAAAATGCAACAAGGTGCTATGGTGTATAAAAGGAATGGAACTAGAAGAACCTGCAGCTTCAGACTTACTTGTGAAGTACACAAGCCAAAAAGTTTCAATAGTTACATTCAAAACCCCCAACCTATCAAAAGCCACCTGTTCACCTGATTCCTTCTCAGTTTTTTTTTTGCTAATACTGGAGAGCAGAGCACAAAAAAATGTAATATGGATATTGAATTTAGTTCAGCCCGTTTTTGGAAGTTGTTTATGCACAGATTCATCTAATGTACAATAGATTTAATGTGAGTAAAGTATTTTATTAAATGGCAAGTAAATACTTTATTGTGCTGATATTTGTTGTGCTACTTTGTAGTCAAAAATAAATGTGTCGCATGACAGTCTCTTCACTAATCATATCTATGTTGATGTATGTATGTTTATTTATTTATATTGGAAAGCTCATCTGGTTCAAACAACATCAAATTACTTGTATTTTGTATTGATTAACTAAACCTTTTGGCAACTGTCAAAATTAGTCCCTCAATCCATGACAATGAACCCTGTTTTCAGCAGAATTTTTCTTATAGAATTATTGCTGGAAACAACGTTTATATTTTATGTCTAGCAGAGAATTGTAGGCTTTTAATCCTGCTTTTTTTACATTATTAAGCAGAAACCATTGTGTTAGGGTGTGCCACACTCTTCTCTACTGCACATTGATAGTAAAGGCACTTTTATGATCAATAAAAGTATGCCAATCATTATATTGAATATTCATTATCTCTGCAGATCTTTTGGCCCCCATGGAGGAACATATTTGTCCCCGTGTTCCTCAACTGCTGGCTTGCCAAGTCTGCACTGGAGAACATGATTGTAAGTAATCCACAACCTCCAGGATTAGTCAACTAACGGAAATATTCAGTTGAACAGCTGGTAGATCAACAATGCTTTTGTCTAATGTCATCTCCATGCTGACCAGTTCAGGAAGCAGTAAATGGAATTTAGTTTTATAATTTGCCAGAAACATGAGAGTGAGTCATCAATGATCAGAATTTGAGAATGCGCCAACATTCTCTCTCCTGGCAGATGGTTGGGTCAAACGGCCAAGGAGAACTTGGCAGGGAGTTTATCCCATTTTGAAACACAGAGCCATGGATACTGGTGAACCACAAAAAACAGATATTAACCATAGAAATTATTCTTTGATGTAACAGTTTGATATAAATTAAATTGTGGAAGTGGTGTTATAAAAGGCTTTGCTGCTAGTTTTATACCATCACAGTTAAAATATATTTAGATGCATAAATAATCAGGGTGAATACAAACAAAAAAAAACACACAGGTCAAGTACTGACCCTTGCAGCACACCACAATCAAGAAGATAAAGCAAACAGCACAGTTGTAGCATTTCTAATATGCATTCATCATCTTAATGATCATAAATTCATCATCTGTGAGCTTAGTTTTCCATTCGATTGTAAAGAAAAGTAGAAAGAGGTGTAGAACATTAGATGCTCTAGAATATATATGTTGGAGTTAGGGTTAGGGTTAGTGAACTGATTAACAGATGAACTGAATTGTATTACATTTATGACATTTACACGCTCTGTGATGTAGTTTACAGTACTTGCATACATTTTTCTTTATAAACTTGAGTATGTTTAAATCAAAGTAATTTTACTCTACTTGAATTTAATTTTAATACAATATTCAGCTTAACTATTGTATTGTTTAATATCTATTATCATTTTTTTTTCAAAATCCCAGTTAGTAATTAACTGGTAGGCTAAAGGATCTGTGTTATATTATTACGGTATTATATGTCTTTATTCAGAAGCTTTTGTTTATATATATTCTATTGTAAGTACCTGTTACCTAGTTAATTAAATTAAACTTAAGTAACTTAATTAAGTTCAGGGCAAAACCCTGAGCACTAGATCTTTTTGTAAGAGTGAATTAATTTCAAGTTAATATTAAATTGATTAAGTTGTAATTCAATAAACAATTTAATTACGTTTGCTTAATTGGTTGTTTTTCTTTATATTTTATCTGTATTTAAGTGAACTGTTACTGCTATAGCAGACGTCTTAACCTGATCAGCCCCTTCCCCCCTCTGTAACAAAAATAACCACCACAAGCTGCATCTGTCTGTCTCTTGCTCACCAGTGGTTTAAACACCAGACAGCATCAAACATCAGGCATAAGACGATTTATTTGTTTTTATGAATGCTTGGAGGACTGTTCTGATACTGTTCTGTCCTCATTACACACATTACAGAGGTATCGGGAGAGAGTGCTGGTTCAAAACATATGATGTTTATGGAGAACCAGAACAAAGATATCATATCAGAATATGCAGTGCATTTATTTATTTTCTTTTAACTGGATTACTAAGTTTTACTTTTCTACACGCCAGTAAATCTGCCCTGGCTAGAGCAGATTTGTTGTGATTCTTAGCTGGACTACTAGCTGATGCTTTGACACAACTTGATGATCGCATTCTCAAAAGGGGCAAGTTCTACTGATTATTGTGATAAGTATCTGTAAGATAAACTGAAGGCCAGAAAGCAGCCATGCACACATGCAACATGCAGGCCTTGGGGTTCTAACTGTTAATTAAGACTGGTCTCTGTAAATGTATTATATCAAGAACACAGTAACCAAGCTGTTTTCTCCCCCACAGAATGATCTACATCGTGCCATCCAGCGCACCCACTCTGCCATGTTCAACCAGGTTCTCATACTCATCTGCACCCTGCTGTGCCTGGTCTTCACTGGGTGAGCTCTTTGATCTGCACTATACTCCATTCCACTCCAACCTGGTCTCTGACATTTCATTATTTGCACTGAATAGGGAGGCGGTGTAGACAGCTGTGCAAATCAATAATGCTAATTCAGTCAAGTCCAATATTATTAGCACACTATTGTTTGTCACAAAGTCATATGAGTTTAGGCATTGGATTCTTACACTGGAGGATACTGACTGTGTGATTTAGATCATAATTTTGCCTCTGATCGATGTTAAATTTTTTTTTTTTTTTTTTTTTTTTTTAAAGGGCCAATATTTTTTTCTGAAGAAAAGTAGAGGGACTTTCCACAAACATTTACATTTATTAACATGTTTTCTAAAATTCTTAAACAGGGCTTGTGGGATTCAGCACCTGGAGCGGGCAGGAAAAAACCTCTCCCTGTTTGACTCTCTCTACTTCTGCATTGTCACGTTCTCCACCGTGGGGTATGGAGATGTCACCCCGAGAATCTGGCCCTCACAGCTATTGGTGGTCATCATGATATGTGTGGCACTTGTGGTACTGCCGTTGCAGGTATGACAAGACAATTTCAGTAAAAAGTTTATAGACCTGTTTGTAGACACTGTCCAATAAAAGTTTCAGGACAGCTTCAAAACTTAACTTTACAGAGAAAGGTAGCTAAGATCATGCTACTTTTTTTTACAAACCTGGAGGAACAACTGACAAAAAGTATGCTTTGTACTTTCAACCATAGACCCATCACTACTGCAGTTATTTCATGAACCTTTCAACTTTTTGTCGTGTATCAATGAACATATGATAATATAGCACTTTTCAATGCAAAGACCACCATGAGTCTTATATAGCACTGATTTAATGGCACCCCTCTTCTCATGCTGGGGCTGAATCTCAAATGGTATGGAATTTAAATACTGGATCCTGCAACCCAACAGGCCATAAAATAGCTAAGTAATGGTCATTTGGGATTCA
The DNA here is from genome assembly GCF_015220715.1 of Pygocentrus nattereri. Lineage (NCBI taxonomy): Eukaryota > Metazoa > Chordata > Actinopteri > Characiformes > Serrasalmidae > Pygocentrus > Pygocentrus nattereri. The sequence continues at coordinate 15,437,767 of NC_051230.1, forward strand.
GCCACATCCATACTTGACAAATAGTGCACTACTTGGTTGTAGAGCTTAGCATTTCTAAACTTCCATAGCTAGCACACTATTTAGGGTGTACAGAGCTGTTTGGTATTTAGCCTGAGTTTGACGTTAGTTCTGAGTGAAACACAGACATTTGAAGCGTTTGAGCCATTCGAATGACATTCTTTAGACTTTTCTATTGCTGTTTTACAGTGAATCATAAGTATTTCAATCTAAGTCTATGATATTAATAATAGAGTTGTTTAACTTGTTAGCTGTCTTTTAGCCTGTCAGCTAGCTGTACTTAATTTGTAAACTACTGTTCATCAGCCTTTGCTTGCAACACTTGGTTTTATCCGGATTGATGAAAATATTGTCCATAACGTTCTGATAATAACCTACTTTTTTGGCATCGGCATTGCCAGGATTCCAGCTCACAATGTCCAAACAATAGAGCAAAACCTTAGACAGTCTGCTATAAAATTGTCAAACCAGTCAGGTACTAATTAAAACCTTTTGTGGGTATTTTTTCAGGGTGTTTAAAAAAAAAAAAAAAAACACAATGAAAATCTGAGTGAAATTTCTGAGTGCTCAGAACATTTCAATTCCATATTATGAAAGAAGGAAGTTCTTTATCTATATTAATCTTTTAAGTATGATCTACTTGATTCTTTTTACTCTTGTACCAGTTTGAGGAGTTAGCGTATCTGTGGATGGAAAGGCAGAAGTCTGGTGGGAACTACAGCAGACATCGTGCTCAGACAGAGAAACATGTGGTTCTCTGTGTCAGCTCCCTCAAGATCGACCTCCTTATGGACTTCCTCAATGAGTTTTATGCTCATCCCAGACTGCAGGTACATCTGTGGAACATCACAATTCATCAATTTTTTTGCATTACTTGTTGCTAATATATGAATTGACTCTTTGCAAAATCAGTCATCTCAAAGTGTTCATTTCTCAGTCAAGGATAATGTCCTGAAAACACGCCAGCAGTGAGAATGACAGTGGCAGGAAATAAGGCAGAATTTTTTGACTATGAAATGGTGGACATGGGATAGTGAGGAATGTATAATCCTTGTCAAATGCTATCCTGATCATCTGGAGGGTGGTGCTGTCTTTGTTTCATTTTTGAAGCTGAAAAAGTGTTGGATTAAACTTTGAGAAAATCTGAACTCACAGTTCAGTGACTAAACGAAAGGGCAGATTTATACTGGTTCTAAAGTAAGCTAAACTTTATCTGCAGTACTGAATTAGCTAAAATCATTTTACTATGATGTCTAACAATAAATAAGACTACAAAACAATAACTTTATTAACAATAACTTCTTAACTTTATTTAGTTAAATTTATAATTTAGACTAATAAAAGTACTGTACAGCACTCACATTTGTGATTTAGGATTTAATTCATCAGTTTTCAAACACATATGTTTGCTAAACATCTTGTAAGGCCAATTTATTTTTAAATGAAAAATGTTTTAAATGTACTCATCTGGGTGCTTCTAAATTGTATGTTTTATGCTACTAGACTATTTAAGTACAATTCTTTAAGTACAAGTGTTAGAGATGCTACCAGGAAAGCTGAGAAGAAAGTTTGTCAGGACTAGCATTAATAATAACGGGACTTTCTAAGAATTTTGCAAATAGTTAGCTGTTGAATCTAGTGTTCTAATATGTAAACAATTAACATATTAGCTAAATGTCCATCTTGAAAAGCTGTGTAAGCCCTTTTATGTTTAACACAACTTCCTGTGTGTTCCTGTATTTCCATGATGAGTGTATATCCCTGACATCACAACGACTCAAAAGCCTGTTACCAGGGTCTGTCATGATACAGGGCTGTGTTACTGCTCAAGGCATAGCTAATTTTCCACATCTGTGAAGGCACTATTTATGCTAAAAGATATGTATACATTTTGGAGCAACATGTGCTGCCTTTTAGACACTGTCTTTTTCAGGGAAATCCTTGCTTATTTCAACATGAGAGCACTTTGAAACATACTGCACGTTACGACAGTATAGCAGAGTAATCTGAGAGTGTGGGTGCTGCCTACCTGCTTGTCTCTTATTCAAAACATGTGGTGCATTGTAAAATACTACAATAAAAACAAAATACTACAATGAAAGCTCCATACGTTGCACAGCTGAAGACTTGAAAAACCCAAGAATGGGAAAAAAAAAAGTTTAGATCCCCTTTCAAAACTGGATTGGTTTGTGTCTTCAGTGCCCAAACGATTATTAAGTGTTGTTAAAAGCAAATATGATGTAACACAGTGATAAACATGCTCCCATCCCACCTTTTTTGGAATGTGTTGCAGGCATCATATTTGGAATGAACATATATTTATAAAAACACAAAGTTCATAAGATAAAACAACAAAGTGTTTTGTACTTTCGTCAAAGTAATACAGGTGAAACATAATTCACTTATAACTGCTTTCTGTTTTTATTAGCATTTCATATACTGTCCCAACTTTTTATAATCAGATTTGTTTTGGTATGATTCCTAAATGTTTAAAAACTCTAAATACACAAATATGATGTATATTATTCTAACTGATTACCACTGATTCTAACCTTGAATCACCACCTTTAGACCCTAAATCATAGAGCCTTTTTACTCACTTATTTTCCATAGTAATTTTTACTTTTAAATAATTTGTTTGTAGCAATAAGAACTATACAACCTGCATTTAAAAGCTTCTGTCTGAAGGCCTTCATTGGTGAAATGAAGATGACTGTAACTGCCAGCAATCTGGACAGTCTCCTAAGTCTAATGTTTATTGTTCTCTTGTGGATATAAGCTAATGGTTTCTGGTTAGTAATGTTGGATCTATGGAAACCGCTGAATATACCTTTTCTTTCTTATAGGATTACTACGTGGTCATTCTCTGCCCCACAGAGATGGACATCCAAGTTCGGCGAGTGCTGCAGATTCCTCTGTGGTCTCAGAGGGTCATCTATCTGCAGGGGTCTGCACTGAAGGACCAGGATTTGATGAGAGCCAAGTAAGTTAGAGTGCTTCATTAGCGTAAGGGTATACGTGGGTGTGCTGAAAGCATTCTGATACGCATTCTGAAGATGATATTATAGTGCTTCAAAAATTTGATTAAAATATGCTGTCATTTGAAATGCAGGGGCCAAAGTACATTTTATTATTGCACTTCTGTTCTGAATTGAAGTTATTTAGTATTCAGTCCAGATTTCACCTGTAAGTTTTGACACTCTAGGTCTTTGAAATGCCTGACAGGCCTCTGCTTGACAGATTGATCTAGCCAGTGAATCACTGTATCTAAAAGGCCATTAAGTGAAGCATGTTAAGTGATGTAAAGTGCTCAGTAGCCTGTCAGGATTAATTCACAATTAACATCTCAGTGAGAAACCTAGGGCCTGAAGTCTCATCATCTGGTCTGTCTCCTTAGGATAACAGCCTGAAATGATTATTTGGTTTATCTTCTAAGAATGAAGGCCTGCAGTTGGTAGATTTTATTGTTTGAAAAGAACATGAGAAGACCATGAAGAAAAAGAACGCGAGTGCTTTAACTTAGAAGGCTTAGTTAGGCAGTTAAGAACATTGTGCTTTATTATATTCTAACAAATAAATTGCTAAATACTAACCTACGTAAAAGAAAGAGACACTAATGCTTGTCCCACTAATGTTTGAGTACTTTTACTTACGTTTTCAGTTAATTGCTGGGGTAATTTTAAGTTTAAGTTAGCAAATCTGGTATTATTGCTGGTTGTTACAACTTTTCTGATGGTAAGTAATAAATGAATAAGGGATGCAGTTTATTCAGATGGTAACAAGAGTGCTTTTTAGGCACTGTATAAAATGATTCTAATATGTTAGACCTGTTCAGATTCACAGGTTTAAAATCTTTTTTATGGAGCCTAAACACTTTGAAGAAATTGTAGATGTGATCAAAATGTTGCAGTGAACTCCAGATGATTGTATAATGACTAAGAAACCTGCATAATCATCAAAACAATTACTAAATTACTCAATTACTAATGTAATTGATACTGATGGCCTTATATACCTTTGATGTCCAAAGAAAAACAAGTATCTCCACAATAGTAATTTTACAGGAGAGGGCAAAAACATTCTTTAGTTAATGTAAAGAGGTTTTATTCCATGTGATCTTGGAGCATTTCTATTCGTCCATACATCATGAAATTTTCACACAACATAAAGGACAGCTAGTGTGATGAAATTTGTAGAAAAATCTAAATCAACCAAAATGGAGATATATGGATTTCTTTGGACGGTGACTATATTAATAATCAATATATGATAAGCAAATATATAATATTTGGAATATTGAATTAAACCATCTAAAAAGGATGGCTGCTAAATGATTAATATAATCATGATGAGTCATTATTTTTTTCTTTTCTGGTAATTTTAAAAGCAGTACATAATTGTATAAGTGGACATGGTAAGCTTTCTTTGCAAGAACCTCTTAGATTCAGTTAGTTTTTCAGCACTGATTTCCTGTGACAACAGCAATGGCTTCATGTTCCAACCCTTGCTCTCATGTTACCTTTGAGACCACTGCTAAAAGTAAAAAATAATGTTTTATCTACGTTGTAGATGTTCTGTAATAAAAAAAACATTAATATGATAACTGATTCCAAACAAGTAGTGGTAATGTTGCTTTTTATGAGCAGCTGAAATGTCAACTGAGGACATGCTCTTTATAAAGTCAGTGTTTCCACTGTTGGTGTGAGAGTAAACTCTTTAGGTGCATCCTGTATGGTTTTCTGACACTCTGGAATATGAAAAGTGTCTCAATAGCTGATAAGTAGCTGCAAATGGATGCTTTGGGCTAGATCCAGAAAGTGTTTGATGTTTGTAATTTTTGGAGAGGCTATTACGTCTCTGCTAAAAGAAGGCCAGTGCAGCTTAAATAGTCACGACCCAGCTTGTTTCTTTTGCATTATTAAACCCCTGCTGTCAAAAAATGTCCTTTTAAAGTTTCGTCACACTGTTGAATGCCAGTTGAATACAATAGGAGGTCTCCAATATCGATCACTGATGACATTTACAGAAAGCCTGACATGATGTATCGATCTCATAAGCTATATCATTCACTGTTTATTCCTCCTCAAATCCAGTTGGCTCTGTCATTCTGTCCCCCAGAGCATAACTGCTTGTTCTACATTTGGGTCTGGAGGCTTAAGGTAAAGTGAATTCATGAAACAACTGCAGTTCTGTCAGTCTAAGGGATTTTGGGCAAAACAATGACCTCTTTTGCAGATCATGAAGAATTACTCAATGTTCCAGATAAAGTTTTCTCTTTTATATGACTGCTGTATGTTTCAGAAAAGCTTCACTGCTCAGCAAAATCCAATACAACTGTCTTTACATCTGCCTTCATCTGCAAGTATAGTGTAAAACTAGACAGCCCTGGATACTGATAGTGGGAAAGAAGAGAGAATAATGTTGGTTATGGTTCTGTCAATACTTTTCAATCACAATCATGCTTAGAGATGTGTCCTGCTCAGGCCATTGGGTTTTTATGGATGCCTGTGTTCTGGCTGGGTGACACTGGTTCCACTGGCCCACAGGAGAAGCCATCATGGTGCGATATTGGCCTTCTCTACTGGACCAACACCTCTAAGGAGCAGGGTTATAAATTATATAAACCCACACACTTGCAGACAGAACACATGTGATCAGATCTGCCTTCAGATATATATATATATAATTTCCAATGGACAGTGCATATTTGTATTGCTGTTGTCAGAGGAAAAACTTGATTCCTAATTTTAACTTTAGTAATCTCAAATTAGTTCAAAGTTAGAGCTGAAAACACATTTTGTTCAGCAGTTATTGCTTAAATGGGCTTCTGCAAGTGGCTTTATAGCAGCGTGGTTAAGTCATTTGCTCTAAAAAGAATATAGCAGTCCTGCCGTTGACCCCTGCTGTAGTTTTAGATGCATATCTCTATGTCACTCTTGCACCATACAAATAATGTAATTTGATCTGCTGTGTTACTCCAGACTTTAACAATGCATTTATTGCAGAAACCCCAATGGCAATGAGAAGAAAAATGCAATACAGCATGCATCCCTATTTGACGGCTTTCTTTTCCCAAATAAAAGCATGTACTGAAAATCTTTTGGTTTAAAGGTTTGAGTGGTGAACCCACAACAAGGGGATATGTTGTGTGCACTTGTGATTGTTCCCCAGGTAGTACTGTCACAAATATTGTACGTATACCAGTGTTATTTTGCACAAAGTAAGCCTAATTAGTCTGTGTTTTCTTTATTGCAAACCAACCAAGAAAACAGTTCATTTGTGTTAAAAAGGTTTTTGAAAAGCTAGATATCCCCACAATTTCGATGGCCAGGGTAGACATTATGAGCAGGTAACAATGCTTTGCTGAAACTTCGTAATTGTTCCTCATCTGAACAAAGAACAGTTTTCAGACTGCTGGTTAATATGGCCAATCAGACTGAGTGATACTGAGGTTGATCAGTGTGATTGCTATTGAATAGAAGGCTGATTAGTACAGAATAATATCTGATCAGCAGAGAACATCTTCACAGAGCCATCACACCCGGACACCACCTGTCCCAGCTCCTTCCCTCAGGTCAGCGCTTCAGCCAGATGAGGATCAAGATATCCAGGCTACAAAGGACCTTCTTCACACAAGCAATCAGTTTCTTGAGCAGTTAAAATACTACACAAACAATATTCCAGCTTCAAACTGTACTTCAAAAGTACTGGTATATATCATCAAACTCAACTCCATCCTCTGGAAATGCCGTCTCAAACCAGTGTTTGTTCTAGCATCTTACTTACCTGCCATATTACCCCACTTATCTGACTGTCACCTCATCGATCCCTTGCTCTGCCACTTTACACCCTTTAACTGCTGCTGCACTCAGCACTTTAACTTTAGGCTCATAATTTGCACATTGTAAGGTTTACAGGTATGACCATATGTGTCTGTGTGAGTGATGGTAGGTATGAATGTTTTATTTTATTTTGTTATATTTTATATGTATTTTATTATATTCAGTACATGTAAATGTCCATTGGGTGCTGTGCACTGTGAGCTTCTGTAACCAAAACCAAATTCCTTGTATGCATAAGCATACCTCGCCAAAAAAAGCTCAATTCTGAATATGATTCTGATTCTGTCCCTTTAGGATGGATGATGCAGAGGCCTGCTTCATTCTCAGCAGCAGAAATGAAGTGGACCGCACTGCAGCTGTAATTAGACTTCATCATATTACCACACACACACACAAACACACACACACTCTCTTACAGTAAAGATCGTTGTTTTCAGTCACTATTGTAATGATTGACTGATCAAAATCAGTTATATTTCCTAAATGTTGGTGATGCACTGAGTTGAAGTTTACTGAAGTAAATCCCAACCTGCATTTATATCGTTTTAATTATACAAAAGAACTTAAACTAACTGTTGTGATTGGGAAAGTTAATTTGCTAAGTAAAAGGTAAAGAAGGATTGTCTCTGTTTTTTTTTCCAGGACCATCAGACTATCCTTAGGGCCTGGGCAGTGAAAGACTTTGCTCCGAATTGTCCTCTCTATGTCCAAATCCTCAAACCCGAAAACAAATTCCATGTCAAGTTTGCCGGTAAGTAATTTTCTCCTCGAAAGTTGTAGACATTTAACATTGACTTTTTTGTGCAACACTTAAAAAAATGCCTCATCATATAAAATGTAATTATGCTTGAAAACAAAGCACTGGAATATAAACACTGTTAAATAATTCACTCTTCACTCTATGCAATCTATATGTGAAAAATAAGCTGCAGAACAGCTCATTTGAAATTAATTGTATTTGTAGGGTAGCAAAAACAAACACATCTACATACATCCTCCTATTAAACCTAAAGCAGTTTAGCTTCACCCATTTACATTGAAGTAATAAATAGCATTTTAGCTGTTACTGGACAATAAGACTGTATCATTATCATGATAAATTACATCACAGTATGCTTTTCTGAGCACACTGTGAATATCATCAGTACTGTTTAATTGGATTTAGTGCAGCACAATATGTGAAATGTTGAATGCAAAATATTTTGTTAATAGTTATTCATAATATTGTTTAAATGTGGAACTACTTTGTCTTTTCTAATTTAATCAGATGTCAGAAAAAATTCAAAATATTAAGTATTCAGACCTTTTTATAAGGTTTATGTTATATATTTAAAGTCAAAATATCAACTGAGATAGGAAAAAGTTAAACATAAAGAATCATCATTTATAGGGTACTTCCTGCTTGGAGCTGTCTGTCCCAAACCCTAAGATAAATTTCATCTTGTAAAAATAATACTTTTTTTCTAATATTGGTTTTTAAACAATCATTTATAATTTCATTTATAATAATTTCTTTGAAAATGTAAT
>NC_051230.1:16781153-16861153 GCF_015220715.1 Pygocentrus nattereri
GGTGTATTCAAACTTTTGCATATGACTGAACACAGCATGCATGCACTTGTGGTCCACTGTTGAAAGACACAGAGAATAAAGTCCCACCTCCACATCCTGTATTGCTACGATTTGTCAGCTTTCTTCATTCTGTATCCATACAGAGAATCTGTCACGCAGTCATAACAAAAATCTAATATATGCTGGACAACACTAAGATAAAGTCTTCATTAGTAAAGCACTCAGAAAGTGTGATTACAAAAAAAAGCAAACAAAAAAGCAAACAAAAAGGACAAGCTCCTGATCACATATTGCCCTGCATCACTACTTGGTAGAGTCACATGCACTACCAACAATCAGCTGAGGTTAAATTAGTGACATTTGGTTTGGGAATATAGTTAAACTCTGGGATGTGCAATCTGCTTGCTGTAAGCAATAAAACAATATGTGACATGCTGCTCATTTAATGATATTGACTTCATGCTGAAAATCAGAAAATTAAGTTCAATCTGTGGGTATGTGAGGTACATAACTCTGCATGCTACATGTGATATGAGGTAAGCATAAGCATCATAAGTACAGAACTGTGTAAAATACAGGAGATTAATTTCTGTGATTTACTCAGATGTTGATAAACTAATTTGAAAATGTGTATGATTATAATATATTTCACACTAAACAGGATTTTTTAGGAGGTAAAAATGCAACATTAATTTGACTTCTGTTAAATTTCTGCAAACTTTCAGAAGCAACATGAACTCTTAAGCAACCAGAGTTATGTACAATGTAGGCACAGCAACAATTAATATGACCAATCGGCTGTGTCCCACCAATTCAGACTTTTGGACAAACGTGAAACGAATCTCTTTGCCTTCTTCTTCGTGACACGGGGTGCATCTCTAAAAGCAACTTTCGCAAACCAATGTTTTTGTGCATTTATTTGTATCACGTTTGGAGATTACCAGCCTCTAGGCAGCAATACAGATATAAATACAACAAAATATAACTTTTACAAAAATAGTGAGCCGACTTCTTTTGCTAGAAGATAACAATTAGAAGACCACAGGTTTTTCACCTGACTTCACTGCTTTCCACCAGTGAATGAATTTATAAAGCATTATCAGCAGGCCCAATTTATTTTAATGAAGGAATGATTAGGTGAGCAGGTATTGAGTGGTAACTGTACATACTGGGCTTCATCAAGTACAGCTTTGGAAATGGTTAAGCTAACACACTGACAGACACCAAATCACAATGTATTGTTCATTGGTATTCATTCTAAAGTTTGTGTTTAACAAATAAGTGCTTACTAGCCAGAAAAAATGACTATATAATACTTTGTTACACGTCTACAGCTTTTACACAGCACTGTATATTAAACCTAAAATGACACCGTCTCAATTGTGAATGGATTAGCTCATTTTAAATAAGGTACACCTTGGCAGTCTGTCAGTTTTTAAAAGATAGACTTTGTTTCCTTTTGAATGTTACCAAAAACACCCACAGGTTTTGATCTAATTACTGTAAAAAAATGAGCATCACAGCATGCATGTACAAAAGAAGTATATCTCCATTTCACTGGCAAGTCATCATCACGTCTCACATAAAAAAAAAAAATTGAAAACACTCGGTTTGGACATGTTCCGGGCTCTGTGAGGAGTATTTCTGATATGATTACTCATTTCAGTACTATTTTGGTGCACTGATAAACCTCAAACAATTGACGTCATTTGGAAACATAACGATACTGCATTTCACGAAACCTTTGCCTTTTACCACATTACTATACCTGTGTGTGACAGGTTACACAGCGTTTAGGCCAGCAGGAACTGAGCAACACAACAATTCTTAGTGCTGTTTCTTTTTCCACAAAAACAAAGAGTACAAGCTACCGTCACATCTGCTGCTGGTCTGCCAGCCTGATGATCAACTAGTGCACAGTACACATATTAGTCATGTGTGTCTTCTGCATGCACATGTACACATTGGTATGAATTCCTTAAATGCATACAGTGTTTGTTGAATGAAGAAGAGGCTATTTTAACCAAGAATAGCCAGCAGGCTTATAACTGTCATAATGTTGTCTGATGTGTCGTTTAGGCCTAGTAACAGATACACAGCCAAGACAAGTGCATAGTTAACGCTTTCTCTACAACCATAAACCACAACCATTCTGAATTGTGTCGAGTTAATTTGGTCATTTGGTAAGAGCGAATGGGTGGGGGTTTTGAGGCCGAACTGAACCCCTTTCAAACCACAGTGTCATAGGCGGCTTTCAATTACATTACAGAGCATCATCACTGTGGTAAACATCACTTTTTTTATGAAATAATCAGTAATCAGCAAGCAGGTTGACTGCATCTGCCTTACATTACTTTAGTAAGGTGGGCCTATATCAGTCAGCTGAAGGCAAGGTGAATCTTAACCTCATAAGCATGCATACCTATCCAGCCGATCATTATGCTTACGAAGTGCATTTCTCCAAATCTTCATGGGTAACTGAAACTGGCCACAGTTTAGAGTGTGGATGGCAGGAGATATGAAGGTATGTTTGTTATATATAAGCCTATTTATTAAGAAGTCACAAATGAAACAACGCTGAAGAGTCATGAAGTGAAGTTTACTCTCTGAACACAATTCTGAAAAGCCAAGTGTGAACTGGGTTGCTTGTCAAGAGCATAAAGAGTTAGCTATTTGAAGAGCAAGGAGGTTTTGATGGACCAGACAGACTGAAATAGATTTCAAACAACCAAACTATCACACCGGAAAGAGAAACATCCTTACTGGTTAGTAGGTGGCGCAGAGAGGGAGAAAACAGCCTCCTCTTCCTCGTATTCCGGTCCATCCTGCTGGTCGCTTTCGTCCACGCTCCCGTGTGCCCCGTAGCCGGGCGGTGGGGGAGGCGGTGGAGGCAGTGGGGGGAAGACAGAAGGCCCATCTAAGCCGGCTGAAGTGGGCGACATCCGGCTATCTGGTCCCTCCGAGGTGGGGGAATAACAGCCTCCCCCAGCAGTCCCTGAGCTCCCTGATCCATGAGCCGCGGGCTGCCCGCCACTCCCCGCGGCCGACAGCTCTTCTCCGACCACCGGGTAAATCATCAGGTCGGGAAGCCCGTCCGGGGATGTGCGAGAGGGCTGCTGGCGAAAGTCGCTCACCCGCACCCGGCTAGTTTTGGGGTAAAACGGAAAGTGGGTCGAGTCGGGCCCTCTGCTGCCGTCCGTAACCGTAACCCCGGTCCCTGACGGTGCGGTGCCCCGGTCTTCGTTCCTGACCTCCGCGTCCATGAAAAGCAGGGGGTTGAGGGTGACTCGAGAAGAGAGCCTTCCCTTCTTTCTCTGTTTTCAGCCTCAAGTTCCGCTTCCAATCTGTTTCCAAGTATTTGTTAAAGCGAAAAAACTTTCTTTGAGGGGAAACTAGCTCGGCTAGCTCGCAGGCTAACTGAACGTTAGCTAGCTCCGGCTAGTCCCACGGCACACACGATGCTAGCCAGGCTAGCTGACGGGCACACTTGATGAGTTATGTCTTCATTGTTTCCTGAGTTTCGAGTTTAGAGAGAGAGAGAGAAAATAAGAAGCCTGCTCCGAAATGATGTACAGAAAAAAACACCAAAGCCAGACGATAAGGAAAGATAACGAACCTTTCTGGCTTCCCGTAAACGCCAGTTCGTGGTAGCGGTCCACTTGACGGGAATGTGCGCTTTTATTGTCGGTGTGTGCGCCAGTCTTCTGCTTCTTATGTGGCTGTTATTTTCTTTCCAGTGAGTTCTGAAAAAAAACACTCCGAGTCGCTCTTTGAACCGACGCGCACTTACGCCCTAGTCTCCGACACTCGTCTCGTTTTTCATTCCTCTCAGTGAATCGGGCTGTAATGTTTTCCTCCTGCGTAAGTTGGCTTTTCTTTCGAGATTAGTTGGACATTTTGCCACAGCTGCTCCCAGTCCCACTCCTTTCCCCCAGACCCTGCTAACAGATCGCCGAGATGCTTGGAGCTCGAGTGTCCGACTCACGAACGAATCGTTCTTGTCCGTAAGCCCGCCGAATCGATTCACAAGTCCGACTGAATCCATTTCTTGCAGCACTTACGCAATAGCAGCGCGTGTGCTACGAGCTGAATGACTGAAATACATTTCCAATGTTACATAATGTAACGCCTCAAAATATAAAAGTACCGAAATAAGGTGCGTGCATTGCTTTGTGGCCACGCTGTAGCCAATTTCCGTCCCGGCGTTAATATGTGAATGGTTCGATTCGTTGAAACAGACAGTTCGAAAGAATCAGTTCGTTAAACTGAATCGAACAGTCTGTCAATAAACTCGATGAGATCTGTTGCGCCTGGAAATATTACAGTCATCCAAATAACGCTCCTCTGGCGGTTACTGTTCCAGGGGGACGCTTGTTTCATTTCATGTTTGCCTTCATATCTTCACGTTCGTGTATCAAATGTAAAATTCCAGCATCTTTAAAAAAGTGTCCTGCAGGAAGCTAGTGGTCTCTAATGGTAACCTTGAATCCAATTCCCATTAGAAAGCAAAGCCAGCAGATTTTACTCCCAATGGTTCGAATGGTATTTTTTCAACAGGGTATTCTTTGGAGCTCCAACTACCAGGAGCTGGACTTCAGGAGGTGATAAGAATTGGGGCAACATGACGAGCCGTGTCTACTATTTTAAATGTTGCTGAGAGACAAATCACCTAAACCTTCTACTGGACTGCACTGTTCCACTTTGCACTGATTGCTACTGATGTAGAGCATCGTGGTTTTTATCATTGAGCTTGTGCTTCATTAAAGGGGCATTGCACAGATTTGTCAAAAAGTTTACATAGTTAAATCATACAATTGGCAAATTCATTCAGACTGGTTTGATGTAAAATGCCATTGCACAATGCACCTTGCTTTGTGCACTGGGGCTTAGTCATGCTGGAACAGAAAAGAGCCTTACGCGGACTGTTCTCCCAAAGTTAGAAGCACACAATTGTCCCAAATGTCTTCTTATGCTGAAGCATCAAGATTCCCCTTCCCTGAAACTAAAGGGTCTAGACCAAACCCTGAGAAACAGCATTATCCCTCCTCCACCAAACTTTACCCTTGGCACAATTCAGTCAGGCAGGTAATGTTCTCCTCCATTCACCAAACCCAGACTCGTCCATCGGACTGCTTGATAGAGAAGCGTGTTTCATCACTCCACATAATATCCAGTCCAGTGGTGGTGTGCTTTACACCTCTCCATTCAATGCTTGCCATTGCGCTGGGTGATGTAAGGCTTACATGCAGCTACTCGGCCTTAGAAACCCATTCCATGAAGCTCCCAGTGCAGTTTTTGTGCTGATGTTGATGCCAGAGGAGTTTTGGAACTCTGCAGTCGGCAGAGCATTAGCAACTTTTATGCTTTATGCACCTCAGCACTGTGCAACCCGCTCTATAACTCTACATGGTCTCCCACTTCGCGGCTGAGTTGCTGTGGTTCCTACACACTTCCACTTTTCAGTAACACCACTCACAGCTGACCGGGGGAAGATCTAGGAGGGAAGAAATTTCATGAACTGACTTGTTGCAACAGTGGCATCCTATTACAGTACCACACTTTAATTCAGTGAGTTCTTTAGAACGACCTTTACTTTCACAAATGTTTCTAAAGGCAGACTGCATGGCTAAGAGCTTGATTTTATACACTTGTTGGAATAGGACTGAATAAAACACCTAAATTCAGTGATTAAGAGGTGTGTCCCAATAATTTAGTCCATATAGTGCATTTGTGATATATTTGAAATCCATATATTGCCATATTTCAGATTTCCGTATTGGGTGCAGGGGTACATACAGAGTGTTTATAGTAAAGTAGATCACAACAAAACTTTTTTTTCCAGATTTATTTGACTATTATCGAAATTATGTAAAAACTCAGACAATATGTGCAGGTTCACTAGTAATTTTGGATAGTAAATAAAATAGCTATATTTGTGTTGGGAATATCACAACCCCTGGTTCCCATCACTACCACTGTAACAAAACATATATATGTTTATCCACAATGTACCATGTTCATATTAAACCAATGATTTCATTTATATCTCTGTGACTGAAATATGCAGAAATAAAAAGAATCCCCCTTTTAGATGTCAGCCCCCACAGTTCCAGCTATATTTTTAAACCTGCTGTTGGCTTTACTTAAGTGCGACTTGGGTTTTTGCTGGAAATGTGGATTCAGACGTAAATCTGATGTAGCCATGGGAGCCTGGAGGGCTGTGGATGCATCTGCGTTCATTGCCACTCCTGTCTCCAGTCCAAACATCTGCTTCCTCTCAGTGGCATTTCCCATATGTACAGTTAGTAATTTGACTGAGCAATGTGCCAGCTCTAAATGTGATTTTGCCGCTATAATTCACTGACAAAACCCAAATCCTTACCATTTAACTGGACTATAGATTCACTTGATGTGATTAGCAGCGCTTACCACTGATTCTCACTACACGGACAAAACAGCCCAGAGAATTCTCACCATAACAATCTGTTTATGCAGCACAGCAGCATCAGTGGTAGGAGGGTGGGTAGGAGCATCATCACCTCTTATCTATTGTTATTATTTATTTATTTGTTTGTTGTATTTTTAATCTGTATTATTCCAAGTGATCTGGTTTATGTTATTTAATCATATTTGTACCTAATATCACTTTGATTCTGTTGAAATTGTATTTTAATTAATTTTATTACTGCTGTTGCATACATTTTATGTTCCTGTTGTCTTTATTCTCTCAGCTGCAGAAAATCAATCAGTAAAGCACTTTGAATTACAGTTGCTTGCAAAAAAAAGTGCTATACAAAATGAATGAATTGATAGATTTATTGATCACACTTTATGGTCAGATGCTGTCTCAAACATCCAGAACGTTTTTATTTTTGATACTTATTGAAAACCAGAACATTTGCTGTCTCCAGTTCCCCTCTACCTCATTGTCCCTCTGTGCCAAAGCTCTGACACTATACGGAAGCTCCATCACACACTCTGGATCTTTTATACCTAAGAAACATTTCTGAACATCCCACTTCTCTTTTCTCCTTGTTTTTTAGTGAAGGAAGGCAGTTTACCCAAAATGGACTTTCAGCTCTCTACAGTCTTTTATGTGCAAGTAGTTTGTGGAATTTTCCCATCTTAAAGGAACATTTCAGCAGTTTTCAAACTAACATGTTGGTTTTTTGCCCCTGTTACTCTTAAAAAAGATGCCTCTTCAGAGTTTTTGGTAAAGAACATGGTTTCTACACAGAATCATGAGCACTGAAAAATCTACTTGCATTATTAAAGGTTCTTCAGATTGATGGAGAATGTATTGTAGCTGGTTCTGAATAGAACCTCTTTGAAAAACATTCTATATAGCACCAAAAAGGGTTCTGCTATTGTGATACACACATACATTCTCTAAACCGCTTATCCTTCTGCGTAACAGGGGCTGCTGGAGCCTATCCCAGCAGTAGTAGGGTGGAAGGCTGTTACGATACTAGCTAGCAATAATAGAAGAACCTTTTTTGGTGCTTTATAGAACTCTTTTCAAAGGGTTCTATATAGAACCATCTACAGCACATTCTCCATAAATCTGAAGAGCCTTTCATGATGCAAAGAACCCTTTAATCATGCAAAGGGTTCTTTGAATGTTCATGGTTCTGTATAGAACCATTTTCTTTACTGAAGAACCCTTGAAGAGCTATCTTTTTAAGAGTGGGAAAAAACAAAAATATGCTCGAACACATACATAAACGAAACAAATGGGCTGTTGGAGAGTTGACCAGTAAGACTGTTATTTGTAAATGAGCTCTGTTCTGATTGGCTGCCCTGAACTGTGCCTTGTTCAGAGAGCTGTTCAGACTGAAACACTGCTTATGGGTTGAGCAGGAATAGGCAGTCATATACAAACGTTGTTTTTCTTGACCACTGTTGAGATAGTTACTCAAAGAAAGGTAATCCATTACAAATTACTTCTGGCAAACTTTAATTGGATTACTTTACTCATTACTTCTCAGAATAACTTCACTATTCATTACTTTACTCCTGTGTTACCCTCTAAAGCCCTGCTGGAAAGTACAAGGAAAAAACAACAACAGTCATTTCAGTACTTTCTTAAGAAAGAAACATCCAATGAGAGTAAACAGCATTTAAAAACCTTGTGACTGTCCATTCTTTGCGCTGAACAGGACATCCAATTGAAAAAACAAAAACTAACCAACAAAAACAAAAGAAAAAATGATTCATAAACTGCTGCCTTGGAGAAAAATCTTTATGAGTAAAGCATAAAACATACAAAAACTCTTCCTGAATGAACAAGAAGCAGGCCGGTTCAGGTGAGTTTGGGGCTCTCTCTTCTTCAGCAGGAATCTTTAACCAGCAGCTTCATATTGGCAGGATTATGCTTCAACTGAAAGTAATGGAAAAATGCCCTTGCATTGCACTGCTCATATTTCACAGTTGCTGTAGTCGACTGAAACAGAATGCATGTGAAAATTATGCACCAGGACAGGCACAGATGCTATATACAAATAAAATATATGCATATTGTGAAAGTACTAATGGACCACATTCACCAATACCATCCTTAGTTTTTTCTTAAATTTGTTCTTAAGAAACGTCCAAAGATCTTTCTCAAGAACAAAGTCTTCAGAAAGTCTATGTCAGACTCATGACATCTTCTTAAACCGCAGAATTGTTCTCTCCTTTGTGCTCTTGAGTGTGTGTAGATACTGCTCTCACCTAAGAACAAACCCCGAATAAGAAAAAACATTGAATGTCAGAATCTTTGTGGAAACTGTAAGTAGGTTTTAAGTAGGTTATAAGAAGAATGGTTGGTGAATGAGGCCCACTGTTCTTAGCCGTGCAAGTAAGAGAGTTTTTATTATGTCAGTAACTATAATGTAATAATTTAATCTGTAATAATGTTACATTACCTATTTAATTATTGCTGCATTACTATGACATGTTGCTTTGCTCTGTGTTACGCCCAACATCACAAAAACAATTAATTTAAACCGGCACTTTTTGCAACGTCCCATATCAGCACTCTATGGATGGGAGAGTGGAGGGTACCTTTTGAAACTGTAGTGTTTGTGTAACATACCCAGTTTAACTCTTTTATTTAAAGAAAGTGGAGAACATTAGTTTTTCCATTATAAAGGCCCTTTAAAAAATACAGCCGCATTTTTTCAAACAAAAATCTATCTGCTGCATCTGTATCACACAGTCAGTCACTATCACATAACTGTAACATTTTCCCCTGATCTGAAGAAAAGAACAGAAAACCTGGTGGCCCTGTTTAGAAGCCAATAAACAGTTGCTTGAGTCTGATGTATATTGGATTAGAAAACACTGGAGTATTGCTTTGCAGTCTATCTGTAGCGCGTGTAATGTGAGCTCCTTTCAGTTTCACTTTCATCACTGTCCCTGTCTCTTGTTGCATCTTCCTAGTGTCCCTCCATCTCTTGCAGCTCATCTCCCATCACAGCCCTCCAGCACTTACACCCCTAACTGCTTGGCGGACTGCTCTTTTTATGCTTCTCTCTCACGTCTCTTAAACAGATGCTAGCAGAGCGGGGGCCTGACGTGGAGCCTGCTGACATATGCTGTCACTCTTCATCAACTTCCTCCTCTTCCTCAGCCTCCCCCGCTTTCCGTGCTGTGGCAAGCTCCGGCTCTGACATGATGTGACCTCCCCTTGATTCTCAAAACCCACCCCCACAGTCTGCACACATGGCCAACAAACAGGAGAGGGGGTGGAGGGAGGTTATAGCGAATAGTAATCAAATCTGGGGTCTGTAGTGCAGCTAGGAGGCTAATGTAGCTTGAAAGTGACTGAAGCTTTCATTCACCTGTTAGCAAATGTACATGCTACGTATGTATTAAAAATATTCTGCATAGCAAAAAAACAGCAGTACACATCTCAGACCATCATACTGGTTGTACCAAGTGTTGCAGAGCTGAGATTAACACGCTGTAATGAGTATATTACTGTTGAGATTTTTGTGATTATAGCTTAAGACATGGATGTAATTTATTGAAAAATGGAAAAATGATTGACGAGACCAAAATCATCATAAAGATCAAAATCATGCCTTAAGAAACTTGTGCTGCAAGCAGAATCATTTATATTTATATTATAACACATATTTATGCATTTATCTACATAGCAAATGACTCATTTGTGTTGATTATGCTTTCACCAAATGCTTCAGTCTTATGTGCTCTTCTTTGTTAACTATAAAAAATGAATGCAAATGGAACATTTGTTTCTTTTTTACTTCTTTACCAAATATGTATCGTATTATGGTGCAAATAGAGCCCTAAGACAAACAGTGTACATGTATGAACTCTACTGACCTCATTTGTAATAGATCAGAAAGGGTAACAAAAGTGAAAGTTTCATCTTTATCTATGGAAGAGTCTCTGTTTGCTAATTATCCGTGACTCAGATTACATTATGATGAAAACATCCCACATCACTTCATCTAAATCTTCAATTTATACTAATGGAAAAGTCTATTAGTACAAATAGCGTTACTCCTTTAAAATCAGTAAATTGTGACATTTACTGGCATTTACTGTTGATCAAAACAATCTGTATGATGACACTTTTCAGCTTCAGCTCGAAGAGCCTTTTAAATAAGGTACAACACAGGGCAGGCAATCAGAACAGATGGTTTATTTTATAACGGTCTTAAAGGCACAGTAACAGAAACAGAGTGTTCAATTCCAAGGGATAAAAATAGTCATGTAAAAATTTATTATGACCATTCTTGGTATATAAAACCACACCAAACCACACCAAACACAACACCAAAAAAAAAGCATTAAAACTTTGCGCATCTACTGTTTAAAATACAAGCATCCAGTTCAATGTTTATTTTATGGGCAAATAATGTACATGTAGGACCCCCACTGACTTTATTTGTTATGAATCAGAAAGCCTAGGACTTCTGCTACACCTCTATCAGCCTAATACCTTTGGATGAGCGTCTGTTTGCTAATTCTATGAGGTAACTTCATCATCATGACATCACATCTCAGTAGAACTGCAAAACCTATTGATCGTAGAAAGAGAAATCCATTGTTATTCTTGTAGTGCCCATATCATGGGAATCACTTGCTTTCTTTGAAGATAAAAGTTAGTAGTGAAAACTGAGTAATGAAGTGAATAATAAAAACAGTCTTACTTCTAGAGTATATGAATATGACATCACATACCGCTACAACTATTCCTATTTATAGTAATCAAAAAGCCTTTGTTTCTTGAATCAGGCATGTACAGCATCTTTGAAATCTGCCAGTCGACAACATTAGCAAATAATGCTTATGTAGAAGATCAGCTGTTTGAGTCACCAGAGCAGATGGTGAAGAAAAATCATGCAAGAAACCCTTTCCATCTTTTTTTCATCTGAGGTGCAATAATTCATTCTTTGTGCTGTAGGTAGGACTGGGCTACTTTCTCTGCGGCATTATTGGAGCACACGGCTGGGCGCCAGGCTACGTGATGGGGGGATGATTTGTGGGGAAGCGGGACGGTCCTTTGTTCTCTCTTACAGACTGCTGGCTGCTGGAGCCGGGCATAATGAGATTCAAAGCAGGGTGCAGCTAATCGTCTGTCTTAGAAGGTAAGCCGAGTGTAGGAGCAGCAGCACCTGCTGAGGAGGCCTGTTCCAGCTTCTCTCAGTGTGTGTGTGAGTGTTAAAGCAGCTGTTGAGGAGTTATGCTCCTCCTGTCTGTCAATGTGTCTGTTAAGAGAGAGGGCATACCTCAGGGAGGAAGCAGTCGAAGATGGAGTGTCAGGGAAAGTAGAGTAGGTGCACTATTGAATCCCCCGCTGCATATACTTACTGGTGGTGTACTGAGTGTTCTGCCACAGCTGGGTGTGATGAATGTGTATATTAAAGTTAACAGTGGAAACCCTCAGTTTCTCCTACACAGTCTGAGCCCCATTAATGACATAGGGCACAGTTCCACCAACGGCCAGTAGCCTGTCTCATTAAATTCGTACACAATTCCCCCTCATCCCAAATGTAGTTGATCAGTCAAAACATGTTGGGTGGAGAGCTTCTTTAGCTTTACACTGGAGATATAATGTGCACTGCGAAAATGACAGCTAGGAAATATCATCATATGCAAACATTTGAGCACACCCCCATGCCACCCTGCAATTGACATGTTGTTTATTTTCTATGTGAAAATAAGTCAACACATCCTCTATAGGAAACACATGAAAATATGACATTTTACTGAATATTTTACTGCACAATTTTTCCTTGATTTATGATGTTGAAAAAAAAAGTGCCATAACTTTTGCACAGGCCACATTTTACGTTTTATTTTTTCCCTTTATGTTAAATTCAGCAAATAAACAGTAACTGTGTATTAAAATGTGCAGAAGACATGCAACTGAACAATGCCCAGACTTTCACATATGACTGCAAAAAAGTCTCATTTTGAGAATGTTACAAGATTATTTAAGCTTATTTAAGCTTTTTTTTTATTATTATTATGTTTAGGTTTGCTTGTTTCAAGACATAATGCACACCATTTTCCTTATTTCAAGAGTTTACCTTTAAAAATGCCATATTTGTCAGTATGAGACAGAAAAAAACACTAGAAAAAAATTACTTTAAATCATAAATTTCATTGTACAATATTCCTACAGAATTCCTACAATATTCCTACTCTCTCAATGAGAAACAGTAGAAGTATTTACAAGATTTAAGATGTTTTCCCTTGCTAAGATTTTTTGCATTGTGGCTAATACTTACCAGCTTACCACTTAGCATTGTGCAAACATGTTTAAACCACCACATACTTACCTCAGACTTCAGACTGGTCTCAAATGGATGTGCTTATGTGGTTTCCATAAAAAATAGACAAAAATACAGAAAAAAGCCAGACTTCAAGATAACTGTGCCACTGTTTTAGTTATGACACACAATGTTTCTCTGATATAAATACAGTTTTAGAAACTACACTATATTGCCAAAAGTATTCGTTCGTCTGCCTTCACACACATATAAAATTGAGTGAGAGCTCATTCTTAATATAGGATATGTATAGTATGTCGGCCCACCCTTTGCAGCTGTAACAGTTTCAACTCTTCTGGGAAGGCTTATCACAAGGTTTAGAAGTGTGTTTGTGGGAATTTTTGACCATTCTTCCAAAAGCGCATTTGTGAGGTCAGACACTGATGTTGGACGAGAAGGCCTGGCTCTCAGTCTACATTCTAATTCATCCCAAAGGTGTTCTATCAGGTTGAGGTCAGTACTCTGTGCAGGCCAGTCAAGTTCTTCCACACCAAACTTGCTCACTGCACTGTTTTTATGGACCTTGCTTTGTGCACTGGTGCGCAGTCATGTTGGAACAGGAAGGGGCCATCCCCAAACTGTTACCACAACATTGGGAGCATGAAATTTTCCAAAATCTCCTGGTCTGCTGAAGCATTAAGTATTCCTTTTACAGGAACTAAGGGGCTGAGCCCAACTCCTGAAAGACAACCCCACACCATAATCCCCCTTTCACCAATCTTTACACTTGGCACAATGCAGTCAGACAAGTACCGTTCTCCCGGCAACCGCCACCCATAGTCATCCATCAGATTTCCAGATGGAGACGCGTGATTCGTCACTCCATAGAACACATCTCCACTGCTCTAGAGTCCAGTGGCGGAGCTTTACACCACTGCATTCGACGCTTTGCATTGTGCTTGGTGATGTAAGTTGGATGCAGCTGCTTGGCCTTGGAAACCCATTCCATGAAGCTCTCTACACTGTTCTTGAGCTAATCTGAAGGCCACATGAAGTTTGGAAGTCTGTAGCGATTGACTCTGCAGAAAGTTGGCAACCTCTATGCACTGTGCGCCTCAGCATCTGCTGACCCCACTCTGTCATTTTACATGGCCAACCACTTTGTGGCTGAGTTGCTGTCATTCCCAATCGCTTCCACTTTGTTATAATACTGCTGACAGTTGACTGTGGAATATTTAGTAGAGAGGAAATTTCAGGACTGGACTTGTTGCACAGTGGTACCACACTGGAATTCACTGAGCTCCTGAGAGCGACCCATTCTTTCACAAATGTTTGTAGAAGCAGTCTGCAGGCCTAGGTGCTTGGTTTCATACACCTGTGGCCATGGAAGTGATTGGAACACCTGAATTAATTGATTTAGATGGGTGAGTGAATACTTTTGGAAACATAGTGAACATAACTCAGTATATTTGAGATTACTTAACAACTCAACACTGTCTGAAGCAAATGCATGATAAAGGCATGCGGTTTGTATGAAGCTTTCATAATTTCCCTGCTAAAAAAAGAAAAAAAAACAGCATTAATCAGTAGAGCTGGTCGCCAGCAAAATCAACACATGTTGTGATGTGGTTGCTGGTATGCTAGTCAACCAGCACAACCATGCTAAGTAATCAGCTAAACCAGTACCAAACCAGCATAAAACTGCTTGGACCAGCATGAAATTCATCCTGGTCTGTGTTAATTTAGCAGGTTTGTTAGCTAAATTAACCTATGCAGATATTTTGTACTACAGTTAATTCAGACCGCACATTCTGATGGATTGAGAAAATTCTAGCCAATGTATCATTTGTGATGACAGCATATTATTGACTTGATGAAAACAACATTCAGGTTAATCTGGCAAGTACTGAAAAAGCTGAGCTGAACTTGATATTGTGACAGGTTTATGGAGCTATATATAAAACAAAGGCTACTCTGTTTTTTGATGGAAGGAATGGCCAATATAAAAGCACATTTGATACAGTGTTCAGGCTTATTTACTTTCCTTTGTTCTTAATTTTGCAGAACTGTTGTATAAAAGCAATAGAACCCTGAAGATTATGTGTTATTACACATAACATCACAGCTGTAATGATCTATAATCATCCTTAGCTTCTACCAGAGACCGAATCACAGCTGTAATAACACACTCCCTCTCACTCCCTCTTTATTGCATGAATAGTTTCAATAGAGAGCTTCTTCACTGAAGGCCACTAGGCCACAAATTCATGCATTCACATAGGACTCATATGTGAATATGGCCGGAGATGCATCACAATTCTCTTGTAACAAATCTTCTTTTACATTAGCATGAAACTTTAACACAGTCTGAGTGTCACCTGAAAGCAGAAATGTGTATTTTGAGGAATTTTAGCATCATTAGAATCCTGAGAAAAAAAGTGTGGCTTGTCCAAAGGTAGCATGTGCCCTTAAAAAATGAATGCGATGCGAGTTTTAAATTTCAAAAATGAGGGTGAAGCTATGAAAGTTTAAGCAGTGTTCTGGCAAACTTGAAGCAGAAGAGTTCTCTCTTGCACACATCTGTGAGAAGAACACACAAGAGTGTTCACACACTTACAAACGCAAATGCATAAAAATCACACATAATAGTGTGGTATTGCATACACTGTTGATTACTGCCACGATTTTACAACATTTAACACTCTGTTTTGGAGGTAAAATACTGTATTCATCATGTTTTGTGAAATCAAATTTTTTCTCTAATAAAAAATTACCTTTGTTGATGTTGGGCTGTACCGCACAGCAGTATGGGATATGACAGCAACTGAAAGTTAAAAAAGCCAAAACATTTGAATAAAATTCCTGATTCATGTTGTGGTGTTATATTGGATTTATTTATTTGTGTGTGTGTGTGTGTGTGTGTGTGTGTGTGTGTGTGTGTGTGTGTGTGTTTATTTATACATTTTTTTGGATTGTTTAAATGCTGGAACATTGAAATGTTGAGGAAAATGTTATTGTTTATTGGTGTTGCCAGATATAATTTTTTGGTCACGTTTGAGTAAATTTTAAGCAAAGTTAAAATGTCTGTAAAACGTGAGTTTGCATTTTTTAAATATTTGAGGTATAATAAAATGTGAGCTATGCTGGTGTCTCAACTGTTATATACTGCAAGTGATGTGCACTGAAATACAATGCAAAACATATTGAATAAATACGTTCACTAATATTGTTTTGTTTAAATGAACACTTTTATAGCTTTAGTAAATTAAAAGTAATATTTTTCTTCCTATCACTGTCATGGGAAACCTTTGGTGACTTTACAGGAAGAGGAAAATGTTTTAATGCAAGTTAAACTTTCAATATAAATTATTACCAATTTTGGATCATTTGAATTGCTGTATTCATCATCTATTATATTCATCCCACAAAGTAAAGTGCTGCTGGTATATTCACAAAAAAGATCTACATTCATCATCACTGGCATAGCCTTAAAGGAACATGTATGCTACTATATGAGCTGTTGTTTTAATGGGGCCCCAAAATATATGCTCTCCTTTTCCTCGTCTTGATTTAAATGTGTTGGAAACTACATGGCCTAGGCTGCCTGCACCACACTTCCCTGAATTCCCCTGGGTCCCTGGGGGGGAAGCAGATGGGCATATGGCTGTGGGTCATCTAAGGCTACAGTCAGTAGGGCTGGTAGAAGTTGTCTTTTAACACTGACTTGAAGTGAATTCCTATCTCTCGGCATGAACTAAGTGTTAAAGGGCATCTTCTGCATGGAGCAATCAGCACACCATTAGCATTTCACTCCTGCAGCCACTGGTGCATTAGGAGAAGAATCCTCAACATCATACACATTTCATAAAGCATTAATATAAGCTATATGGTGAACCCTCTTATATGTACTGTATGTAGGACCCCTGGCACGAACTAGTTTTTGGACCGTAAAGCACTTTGAAATGTACGCATAAGATCATGATTCACTGAACATTTAGGACATTGAAAATCATGTATGACATTTATCTCTATATATAAATGTTCAATGAAACAGACAACTTATATACATGACACATAGATGATGTGAGGCTTTGACAACCAAGATTTAATCTGAAAGATAAAAGGCTCAGGTTTTCCCACAAGACCTTCACTATATCTCTAAAGCAAAGTTCTCTTTCTCTTTACTGTTTATATCTTGAAATTAACCAACTGCACAGCGGAAGACCATTTGGAGAAAAGCTGGAGCACAGAGGAATGAACAGTTGGCACATAGAGAATGTTTATTGGCTGGCCTACATCAAAGAACGCCAACTAGACGCCTCTGAAAAAAACGTCTGCGAAAAAGAACCTTCAGCAGCAGTTTTGAAGTAGCTGTATTAAAGTATACAACACTATTCAAATTCCAGAATAACATCAGAAGACATACAGTAATATGAAAAAAGCCACATAAAGCCCACTGCAAGCCCTTAAACCTCCAAAGCCCAGTGAACTGAGATGTTTGCAGATTTCACGGGTGCACTTATGTCGTGTGGATCCCACGTGTGGAGAGCCGTGGCAAAGAGAAAAGAAAAAGCAAGGAGATTCGTGTGGTAATCTAATTTCTCCTGAGAGCCACTCTTGTGCGCATCATGCCACCTAATTTTGCATGGTGTTATGAGAGTCATTACACTAAACAGAGCATTGTCACACTAAATTACACACGTGAGTGTGCCTCATTGGCCTAAATTGAGAGAGAGAAATTTCACAGAGCGATGGTGATTGGAAAAGGTGAGGGTGTAAACATGTTTTGCTGCTTCATTAAAAGCGTTGGATCAGCCAAAAATCTAATGTACACAATTTTCCCCTTACCTTTAATGCAGTCAGTCAGCCATGAAAAGTTTGGTGTCCAAAGTTGGCTTCTTTAATTTGGCACTGGTGCTCTTAGTCCAGGGTCAGAGTAGGAGTTGTTTTCAGACCGGGTGTTGCATGATGCAGACCAACCCACCCCAAACTCTACTCACACACACACACACACACACACACACATACACACACACACACACACACACACACACACACACACACACACACACACACACAAGGTGGCTAACTAGGGATCAAATGACTAATGAAAGCTTTTATCTTAAATGAGACATACTTATGACAGTTAATTCTCTTCAAGTTAATGCTAGTTAAGTAAGTTTGGGTTAGCGTTTCTCACTGACCGCCTGCTCACACCTGACCTCTTTAAGTAGCTTTTTCATTCTTATCTTCCTTGTTTTTTGCAATTCTTCCGACTCTCCCAACGGCACTGTGTCAGACTATTGTTGCTAACAAGTAATGGAAGCTTACTATCATCACGAACTTTGAGTTCTTGCATATCTGCAAGCTCTTTTTTATGGTATTGTGCAAAAGTCAAACCACCCTTAACATTTAGTCAAAAAGACCAATCATTTTAGAGCATCAGAAAAACAACAGAAAACATACATTTAACAGAATATTACACTCAACGGCAACATATACACCTTCCATTCATTTCAAGAGACTTGTTTTCAGTTTCTCTCAGAGACGTTTAGAAACTTAGAAGTTTCATTTTCTGCTTCTCACAATCCACGTAATCCGCTGACTGGACTCTGGGGTGGTCAGTCCATTGTTCTGAGAACACCACCAGCTTCTTTGTTTGATTTGCAATTTTTGTCCTTTTCTCAGTAATGGCTTTGACAGCTTCACGTCCTCTGAGGCACACAGCACTGAGTCGTCTTCTCACAGTGAAAGGATGGACAGCAACACCTGTGGATGTTTATTTTGCTCTGAAGCAAAAGTGGAGCTTGATTTTCTCCTCTCTGTCAAAGACTCAAAGAAAGGAGTGCTTTTCTGATGGTGACAGTTTTAATGGTCTACCAGGTTCTGCACACTTGGTAGGAGTTAGATTTCAATCACTGAGAACCTCCTGTTTTTTTCACTTCACCTTTTCCCTTCCTTATGCATGTAGATTATCTTATATCTAAACTCCTCAGAAACAAAATGTCCTAAAATGACTAACACGCATAATACACAAGTGTACTGCAGTTTTGTAAGTTGATCTTGTGAACATGCGTTGACAACTAATTCAACAGTGATCACTTGCCTGAGTGCTGTTTGTATCAGCGTGATTTGGTTTCTTGTACATGATCAGTATCGGTAGCTGCAAAGCAAACACATACGAGAGAGAGACAGAGAGAGAGAGAGAGAGAGAGTGGGGAAGAAGGAGAAAGAGAGCGAGAGAGGAGTGAAGAGAAAGCTTTGTCACAGAGAAATGCATTTTGTGGCATGGTGCCTACAGCAGAGCAGCTTTAATGGCATTTTCAGATTATTCTATCCCAGCATCCCTTCTATTCCTGTATGAGGTTGCCCTGGCTAGACTGACAGGAGCGTTCAAGGGAGCCAATAAGCCTTCTATCACTGGAAGCCTTTCCTTTTCCAAAAAAAAGAAAGAAAAAAAAATTACCAAGCACGAATATCAATAACAACCCTTGCCTTAAAGCCTCTTGTGGAAGCCTTTTGTAGATAGAAAAGCTTTTGTCCTCTCTCGGAGCCTCTTAATGCAGGCTGACTGGCATTAATGGCGTATGTGTACAGCTGAAAGGAGCCTTTTAGCCTGCTGCTTCGACCCCAGACAGACGTTATAAAAACCGAGCTGTGGCATGGCGTAGCATTCAGGTTTGCTGCTTGAAACGCTTCGCCCCAGGGCTTGGCTCTGCAGTGTGCCGAGTTCAGGATTAGGTCTTCATTCTGTTGGCTCACCTCCCATGGAAGAGAACGAGTGACACCATAAGCTATTAATGTGAGTCACCTGTTCAGACACATGGTAGATGCCAGAGGGCCTGCAATAGTCTTGAATCTGAGTCTACATGAAATTTAAATTTTTATGCCTCTCGAACAGAGCTTTGAATGTTGATAGTCTGATAAATTTACTTCCAGTCAGGTCAAACAATTTGCTGCCATGTGTAAAAAATATTCTTGGCTTAAATGCAGGCAGGTTCATAATGTTTATGCTAGTCAAGACATGTTTGAGATCCAAGGTTTGCTTGTCAACTACTTTTGGGGTAAAGGGGAAAACTGTAAATTTGATATTTGTAACCATTTTAATGGTCTTATCTGTTCAATCTGAAGGTATATGCTAGCTAAAGGTTAGAACATGAACCCAGTGCCTTGCCTCTCAGGATCTGTGTGAAGTATGGATGGAGACAGTGTCTCAGGAGAGCAAGAAGCACTCATTCAGACAACGTGGCATGGCCTCAATAAAGCAGTCCATTTATCAGAGGCCACTGACAATAGGAGCTATGCCATTTCAGCAGCCAATTATGGCAGAGAGGGAGAGAGAGAGAGAGACAGAAAGTGAGAATGATGTCATCTGCTCTTCTCTGACATATTAGCTGAGTTCATCGTATCCTCTTGCTGGTCAGGGGAAGTAAAGCCACCCTTCCATCCCCACCTCCCAACTTTAACATACTCACTGTGGACACATATACGCCAACACTCCCTCCTCCCCCCAAACCTCCGGCCAGGGTGACACATGCGCTGCAATCTGTGTCTCTCCTCCTGCTTTTAAGGGCCCACTGGTTTATTCATGAGCTTCCTATGGTCGCTGTCAACTTGTATCAGGTGCATGCAAAGCCAGAGTGTAAATAATAAAAACTCCCTAGAGATGTGTTCGGAGCTGGCCTCCTCTCTCCGTGTGCTAATCTCCTCTCTGGAGTAAAGCTGCAGGCCCAGTCAATTCTAACAAGCCAAATACTAACTGTAATTCACAGAGCAGAAAGCATAGGACAGGAAACATGCTAACATGTTAACATTTGAAAAAATAAGGCATTTACAATCATTTAGTTTCAGTGTCATACTGCATTAGACTATTATGTTGCAACAAAGTGCAGATTCTGGGGCAGACTTAGTTATGCTGGGATCTTTCAGCCTTGACTGATCGCCCTTTAAAAGACCATGTGATTAGCGTTAGCAAAAGTGACTTGTGGAGGCAATCTATCAGGGCTTCTGAGATGATTCAATAAGGCCACTGATGAGATAGTTGGATCAATATGGCTCCATGAGAAAATCCATGGAGTAAAAAGACATGAATAGCCAAAGCCTTCTGTGCAACTCTAAAAGAAACCTATCACCACCAGCCTGGCTACTTGTGACTCTCCTCCTTGGAATATGTAACTAGCTAGTTTGCTAGCTAAACATGTATGTCCTATCTTTGAAAGTTAAACCCATTTTAGCAACAATGCTAGCATACTGCAGCTGCGTGTTAAGATGATACAGTCCGGAATTGATCTACCTGACTTCCATCATTGTATATTTTATTCCTATATTGATTCAAAGCCTGAGCCATTTCTGTTAATAACCCTCTCTGAAGAGTCACTCAGTCAACATTCACATGACTGTGCGGTTTAATTCTACTTGATCTGCCAAATTCCCAAGGGCAAACTGAGAAAGGAGAGTGCATATCTCTGCAGATGGGTGTAATTAGGGGTGCACATTGTTATTACAATCATATCAGTATCAGCAGATATTTGCTTTAAAGGATGATTGGCATCACACAAATGCTTAAATTTGACAGATTTTTCAAAGACTATGCTCTATACCAACTGTACTATATACTGGAACAGCAGAGCATTTAAGCTATACTGGACTAAAGCATATATATGCACATCAATACTATACTTACAGTATACTACAGAATATTAAAAATGATGAAAACAGACCTAAAACATATTTTCTCTGTTTTTTGAAGAAGCATGTTTTGAATTAAACTTGTTCTAAAGAGATACACTTGAATAAATGTTTTTCTTAACATACTGAAGCATATCGCTTGCATTTTAGTTGCAGTATAACTTTAATATTTAACTAGAAATGTGCCTTTCCTGAAGGAAACGCAGGATAGTTGCGCAGCTGATACTAATGGAAGTCTATGCGAGAAACGAGGGATGGAATAAAGGAGTGAACTCGTGCTTGGGGGCTGCCCTGTATGCGAAATGGTGTCAATCGGGCAAGCAGAAATACAATAGATTATCATACAATTTTTCACCCCAGCCATTCTCAGTATAAACTCAGTGCTACTTTAAAAGAAGTTCCACCTTAAAATTCAATGCTACCTGAGTGCAGTTCCACCTTAAAAGCAGTTCTACCTTAAAAAATCATTATGTGTGCTGGTAAGGCTGAGTATATTAGGCTGGGAGCAGGTGAGACATTGAGCTCCGTGCGTGAGTTTGTATGTGTTGTGTGAGAGAGGGGGCCATTGTGACATCATGTCTGGCAAGCTGCCAACAGTCTCCCCATTCATTTTCAATGGGACAAAAAATCCCAGATTTTCTGCACCTGCACAGAATCCGTGCATCCGATCAAAAAGCTGTATACAAGCCGGACGGGACAATCTGGAGTTGGAACGGTGTCGATATCTTGAAAACTGCGGGACTAGTTACGCAGCAAAGAAACGGCAGAAAAATAAACAAAATAATAATAAAAAGCGGAAGAATGATATAAATTGAATAACAGTATAGTTGCAAATCAAACATGGGTATTGGTACACATGAGAGTGGACATTTAAAATATGTGTAGTAGACAATTGTTTTAGCAGTGGACAACTCTAACAACTGACAAATCTAACAATTCTCTAATTGGTGTGTGATATTAATTGCAACATAAATGGTTTCATAGCACATATAAGTGTATTTATTAATATTGAAATATAATTTAAAATGCACTTAATTGCATTTGAGCTGTAGTATAACTCAATAAGTACATACAGCTCAGTACATCCAGTAGTATATTTATAACAAATTCCAAGCAAAATAACATGTTTACAAAAGCAAAACTAAATGTATTTAATGTATATTTAAATATAGCTTAATTACAGTTCACATACACTTAAGTTTCATACATGTTCCAAAATAATACATATAGTATGAATTAATGTATGTTTAAACTGCAAACATTAAAATGATGTACTTTATATATGAAATACACTTAAATGCATTTTTCCTTTAAAAGAGAATCCAAGTAGATGTAGTCCCAATTTCTGCATTTTATAAATGTTTATGTATCAACACTTGCATTGGTGGATATATACATGAAAATATTGGATATCAGCCCACAACTCTAATATCAACGCATCCCTAAATGTAACAATACATCTGTTCTAAGCAATGCATCAATTTTTGTGTACATATATGCTAACACTAACAGACATTGTCTATTGTGGGACAAATGTAAAGGCCATATGCTAACATTTATAGATTTCCCTGCAGTTAACACACTGGTAAGGGAGTATTGGCTTTATTTAAGGGAGTATTTAATCTATCTGAATTCACAGTCGATGTACAGTTCCGTGGCATTCTAGTCACCGTTTTTTTGTCAATTGTGTGCTAATAAGGTTTTTGGAGGCCAAGTGAAACTCTTGGCTGTTCTATCACTTACTCTAACTAGCCTACCATGACCTCACATGATGATGCTTGGACAGATCTCAACTTGACTGGAAGAAGCCCCGAGAACAAGTAACATTTTAGCAGACTACAAATGACTTTCCCCAGCGGCTCTTTATGCCAATTCTCTCTGATAACTGAAAGCAAAAAGACTCATTTTGCCTGGGGTGAAATTTACATGAGGATTAATTAGGACTCTCGCTTTCTTACTCTCTCTCTCTCTCTCTCTCTCTCTCTCTCTCTCTCTCTTTCCCCCTCCCTCTCTCTCTCCCCACACATCTCCACCAAGAAGAAAGAGTAGCAGTGTGTGGATCAGCAGAAAGAATTCAGTGCATCATGTATAATATGGACTTAAAAAAAAGACGTCTTTGCCTCCTTAACAACTGAACAGGATTATTCTGACGTTAACAAACATGAGCATATATCGTGACCTAGATAAGATCAGAAAATTCCTAACACAATTGCTTTTCATAGAAAGTCATGCAGAAGAGCTATTATACAGTGTATTAATGTATTATGGAAACTCTACTGCTTCTTGCTCCCTTAAGTCAGTTCCAATTATTTGTGCTGAACTCACTCAACAGAAAAAAGCCAGTTATTGGTCTTGGCTTCTGCGTCTGAGAAAAGATGTTGGTTCGCCTGCGGATCAGTAGGCATGCTTTTGTCATTACTGGCAAGACTGACACTATTTTTATCCAGGCGTACCCTGCTGGTCCATAACACGCTTAAAAATGTTCATGACTCCATCAAAAGTATGATTAAAAACACTGTGCAAAGCTCTTTACTTCTTTTAAAAGAGACCAAACTGTGTTTTCATGTTTTATGGGGCTTGGATGGCTTTAAATTACAGCATAAAGTCTACTTTCCTGATATATATATATATATTGTTTCTGGGTCAAAGACTTTATATAAAAATGACAGCTAACATTGATTATCATGGCACTTGTAATAAAGGCGTTTTGCTCCTATAGGCAACAACACATTTAAGCCAATGCT
Organism: Pygocentrus nattereri; assembly: GCF_015220715.1. Taxonomy (NCBI): domain Eukaryota; kingdom Metazoa; phylum Chordata; class Actinopteri; order Characiformes; family Serrasalmidae; genus Pygocentrus; species Pygocentrus nattereri. Next base: position 16,805,317 of record NC_051230.1, read on the forward strand.
CCAAAAATACTGTTGGGCTAGTTATATGTATCTCATCAATACACTGTTTCATTTCAACGTTACATTAATAAAATTTAAGTATATTACAACTCATAAACGTACACTTAAATAAATGATTTTGGTTGAATGTATTTAAGTGCATTAAGTAGTATTTGAAATATAATTTAAAATGAACTTTTTTAATTTTACATTTTTAAAAATTCCAAGTTAAATAACTGTTGTGTTTGAAAAAGCACTCAAAAACACCACTAAATGCAGTTAATATATATATTAAAATATAGCTTAATTACAACCAATTTTTTCATAAAAAGTTCATATTCCTAATTTATTATTCCTTTTAATGGTTACACATTAATACATACTAATTGTATTATTTTGGGACACTTATGACTGTTGCTCCTCCATGTGCAACCAAAACAGCATGGGCTCTACAAGGTGCACTGTGGTATCTGGCAACAAAACATTAAACGCAGATCCTTTAAGTGCTGTAATTTGGGAGATGGATCCACCACAGATCAGACCAGTTCTTACAGAACATCACACAGATTGGATTGAGGCCAGGGTAACAACTTGAAATCTTTGTCTTGTTCCTCAAACCCAGGGGTGCCCAATTCTGGTCCTGAATATCTACAACTCTGCAAAGTTTAACTCCCAACCTAATCTAACACAACTGATCCAGGTAACCAAGGCATTCAGGGTCATCTGACTATATGAACCAGGTGTGTTAAATCTGAACTCTGCCGGGTGGTAGATCTCCAGGACCAGGATTGAGTACCGCTGCTCAAATCATTTGCCAACAATCTGTTGTGCCATGAAGGGATGTACCTTGTCCGCACTGATGTACAGGTACTTGCCATGTGTCAAATTGATGTCCACATGAATGCCTGGAGCCAGGGTTTTACAAACTACCTCTACTGGCTTGTCATCACTTTCCCAGGTAAATGCCACACACATACTGTGATGTAAGAAGAAAATGGGAAGGCAACCATCTTACATTGCTCCAAGGTTCAGTTCTGATGTTTGAGTGCCCACTGTAGGTGCTTTGAACAGTGAACAGGGCATGGGCACTCTGACCGGTCTTTGGCTATGTAGCGCCATAGACAGCAGGGTGCACAATGTGTTGTGACACATTCCTCTTATAACCACCACTAAAGAATTCTAAGACCTGTGCCACAGTAGCCTTTCTGTCAGTTCAGAGCAGACGAGATAGGCTTCATTGCTCTTTCACATCTATGAGCCTTGGCCGCCCAATAGCCTGTCTACAGTTCAGGGTTTGCACCCCAAGACCACTATCAGCACCAACCAATCAGTGCACTTATGGAATTCAATTTTCGAATTTTTGGTACTTTTTGCCATTCTTTCTTAAATGCTATAGGCTATTTGTCCAATTTCATATTTATATTTTGCAGTTTCTTATTTCTTGCAAAAGAGAAATCATTTACATGCATAAGGATATTCATACTCTTTAAAATGGAGTGTGCTTTGCTGATGTACTGAAATATAATTTTTTTTTTTAAAGATGTTTTGTAAAACTGCTAATATTGATTAGCGTAACGCTTGCGCTCACACGACATGGAAGTGAGCACACTGTAGCTATTTGAAGCTGTTATATTTTTCTGTATGATACTTCGGCAAGGTCTGTGATATAAATGTTAACAGAATCACATGCAGTATTGATGCGGCAGAACCATATTAACATTAACATGGCCCACACTGACCTCGAGCTGCAGCCATGAATACAAATAGCTTATGTCATGGAGCTGAGATTGTGTGTTATTAGGCCTTAAGAACATGTAATTCTAGGGAAAGTAAGAGGATTGGACCTTATATGTATTTTCATTATTGATTCAGAAAAAGCAACTGGTACACCTGGAATTGCTCGCTTTGTCTACCTTTCAGTTAGTGTTGCCTGAGGCACTGTATTGTTTAATGTGGGTTTGTTTAGATGTATGTTCTTTATATTTCCAGAGGCAATATTGGAAATTGCCATGTTGCTTTAATTCATGTGTACATATGTACTGAGGACACAAACAAACATTGTCTAAGCTTCTTATCTTCCAGTACATCGCAGGGCAGACACACAGACATACACACTCACACCTAGGGACAATTCTGACTGCCTGTCTTTGGACTGTGAGAAGAAACCCACACAGACACAGGGAGAACATGCAAACTCCACACAGAAAGGATTCTGGTCACCTGGCCTAGGAATCAAACCCAGGCCCTTGCTGTGAGGTGACAGAGCTATATCCTGAGGACACATAATGTTAACAAATAAGATCTTTATCTGTTTGGAATAGCTTATGAAAATGTATAAAAGCTGTATTAAAGACTAACCAGTAGTGATGTTTTGATCAGGAACAAGTTGGCTCTTCAAGTGAATGTGTTGGAAGTGTTGATTTTTCATTTGTTTGTTTTTTTGTTGGTAAATTATGACAAAGCAAGTATGTAAGTCTTATGATGTTGGTAATGGAACTCGCAGGACCTCATCCTGGAATCTCCTTAGCACAATCTGGCGCTGCCCCCTCAATATCCCTAAACCGGTTTTGTGTATGTATTTTTTGCCATGTTTCCATGCCTCAATAGCTCTTCTGATTATTGACTTCTGCCTGTATTTGTTGATAATACAAATACTCACAAGAGTTGATGATTTACCTGTAAATTTGCCTGTATGCCAATACTCACCTCTCAGAGTTCATCCAGTGAAAAAAAAATCAATATCTTAAAAAAAGATCAATATTTGATATTCTTAAAACAGTACCATGTACTTTTTTGTTAAAATTTATCAAAATAGCTTTGCTGAGTGAGGAGGAAATAAAAACATGTTAAAATATGGTGTGCACGAGTCTGCCTGTAACGCTTGAAATAATCATTTAAATCTGAGAGATACAGAGTTTTCCAGACAGACCACATGATACATCTGTCATACAGACAGGCTCAAAAAGAAGGTCTGGCTTGATTTCAAATGCAAAATCAAAATTATGGTGATTAAAGTATAAAGATGAATTATCTACAAACGTATAGCAAATAACAAATACAGTACAAATAGCATTGGTGTTAGGAGGACAACACACTGTTGTGCTTTAAAGATTAAACTGAAAAACTTTTGATGTATTTTCTTAAATAGGACTAGGCTGGTCAACTGGCTAACAGGGGTAAAGATAGCTAACAGCCTAAACAACTCCATCATTAATATCACAGGCTTAAATTAAAGTGTGCTTATGATATGATTCACTGTAAAAGGGAAATAGAAAACACTAAAAAACACTAAAAAATGTCACTTGCATGACTTACACACTTCAAATGTCTGTATTTCAATCAGAAGTAGTGTTATATGCCAAATAGTGCATCATTTATCAAGTATTGATATGGCTGAATCCCAAATGATGATTTTTTTTAGCTATATTATTCACTGTTGGGCTGCAGGATCCAGTATTTAAATTCTTACATAGTGCACTATGTTTGGAGCAAGGAGCCATTTGAGATTTAGCTCCAGTGTGAGAGGAAGGTCGCTGCTGGATTTGGTGCTACATACAACTCAGTGATAATTCAGCAGTCCATGGTCGCTTGGCAAAGACACCATACGCCAAAGGAACTGCATTTCTTGGTGGAATACTGGTCTATGTTGATTATTATTAATAATAAGTTTGATTATTTTCTGAAGTGTGTATTTTATCATTGTTTATGTTTGCCGTGTTTTATAAAAGCAATAAGCCACTTTAGAATGTGTGTTACTGCAGTTTTATTTTGGGGAAGGGAAGATTTTAGGCACTCTGCTTGGTGTGGCATGCAAGAACACCCTTCCCATGACAAAATCACAGTAACTCATGGCCTCTCATGGCTTATTGCTTTATCAAGTTTCATCAACTATTGAGTTCTTTTTGAATACTCACTCACCAACACCAGATTCACCCACTCTGGGAAGGCACTACAACAATCATGCACTTCCACCAGACGGGTCCCCAAATCTTACAAAGTGCTGCTTTAAATAACCAAGATAATGCTGTGGCCAATTATTTAAATAGTAGGTAGACTGAGGTTTTGTTGTAAATTAAATGATAGATAATATCATCAACTCTGCAAATTCTGGCCAAAATAAAAAACAACAGTTCTACTGAATGAAGAGCCTTCCTGAGCTAAGTCTGTTAATCTGACTCACTATAAAGAGCCTAGACGTGATACTATAAGGAAAACAATCACTTGTTAGAATCACTTAAGAATAATCCCATGAATTATTCCCTTGTTGTGGTGTTAATCCTTTCAGCTGTTTAAATAACCTTTGAAAAGATGTTCAGGATGTGCTTTTAACAAAGAAAATCATTTGAGGGTCACAACATAATACTAAATGCTAAAGTATTAGCAAATACTTGTGCAGATTCTTTTCACTTGTTAAATAGAAAAGTAACAGTGAGACAATAAAAATAAAAAAAAAAAAAATGCAAGGTGTCCTCAAATGAATGGAAAATACACTTAAAAAGCTGTTTAAACAGGGCTGGTAAATTCTCACGCTTTGGCTATGCTGTAAACTGGCTGTTCAGGAGGAGTTGTGTGGAACTGGCGAAGTGATGGCTGAGCATGAGTTTGGCTAAGACTGCCCATCTGTGACTGGAGCCCTCCGAGAGCACTGCTGTCACAGCCTTCTGCTCTGCTCCACACGCACCCACACACACACACACACACACCCACACACACACACACACACATGCACAGGTTTGTATTAATGTCTTTGTGTGGTATTTTCATTGACGTCTGCATTGCAGTAACAAAATACTGCTATGCCACATCTAACTTAGGCCTAACTGTAAGCTGCATAGCTTTAGTAAAGTTTTTTTTGAAAAAAAAAACAAAAAACAGAGATGTAAGGAGAAGTATATTGTCCCCACAATGTAAACACATTTTCCATCATTCTGGGGACATTTGTTTCAGACAAAGAGTTTAATACACAGACATGCACACATTTTTTGTGGACATGTCAGGACATGGGGTCCATACGTGTCGCCTATGTATTATATACAAACCCAATTCCACAAAATTGGGGGCAGTCGTGGGCTGAAGGTTAGGGAACCAGCCCTGTGACCGGAAGGTTGCCGGTTCGATCCCCTCAGCTGACAGTCCATGACTGAAGTGCCCTTGAGCAAGGCACCTAACCCCCGATTACTCCCCGGGCACTGTGGATAGGGCTGCCCACTGCTCCAGGCAAGTGTGCTCACTGCCCCCTAGTGTGTGCGCTCACTAGCGTGCATGTATGTGGGTGTTTCACTGCACGGATGGGTTAAATGCAGAGGTCTAATTTCACAGTGTGCAAACACAGTGACAAATGGTTATAAATTCTATTTCTATTCTAAAAGTTGGGACAGTAGTTAAAAAGCAAATATAAAAAATATAAAGCAGTGGTTTATAAATCTACTTTGACCTATATTTAGCCAAAAGCAGTACAAAGACAAGACATTTACTGTTTTATCTAATCAACCTATCATGATATAATCATGCATGAATATAAATGAGCTTCATTTATGAGTGAGGATGGGTTGAGGTTCACCAAAAAATTTATCAGCAGATAGTCCAACTGTTTAAACAAAATATTTATTAAACCTCTCACAATTAGAATGCTGATCTGGGATACGTTTACAGTAAAACACTGTATAGAATTACATTGTTGAAACTTGATTTTAGATCACTGTTCTCTCTTTGAAATGCATGATAAATATGGGCCTGTGTTCCTCGGAGAGTGTTGGTAGGCTTGGTAGGTGTTTCACCCTCGACAGTGTGAAATATCATCAAAAGATTTTGGGAATCTATAAAAATTTCTATGTGTGAAAACTACAATCGAATGCCTTTGACCTTAAATCCCTCAGACTGCACTGCATTAAGAACCAACACCCTTCTTTAATGAATATTTTATAGAGAATTGGGTTTGTACACACTACTGTGCAGAAGTCAGAGACCATCCATCATTTATTTAATATCCTGTCAAAATGGCCCTTGAATTCATGTCAATTCATGTTCAGAAGAGAGTTCCAAAGAGACATAAAATAATCCACTTGCATAAGAAAAGAGAAAGTCAAAGGAAAACATACAGGAGTTAAAAAATATATTAAAAGATAGAGAATAAATGGGGCTTCTAACAGTTGTGCAAGATCTGGTAGACCATCGAAACTGTCACTGTCAGATAAACAGTACTTAAAGCTTTCATCTTGGAGAGATGGGAAAAGCAAGCTCCGGTCTTACTTCCGATCTGAAAAAACTCAACACAAAGAGTCTGAAAAGATGAGTGAGAAGCCTTAACTGAGAAAAGAAAACAAGACAAAAAAATGAGCAAATCAAACAATGAAGCTGGTGGTGTTCTCAGAACAATGAACTGACCACCCCAGAGCCCAGATCTCAACATCACAGAAAGTGTTTGGGAAGCAAAAAAGGCACCTTCTAAGACTTTGGAGGTATGGAAAATATCCCTGCAGATTTCTTTTAAAAACTGAAAGCAAGTATTTTGAAAAGAATGCAGTCTATTATACAAGTAACAGCTGAGCATATTAAATACTGAAAAAAGTGATGTTACATGAAGTTGTTGAGGCTTCTGTGTAATTGTCTGTTAAGTATTTGTTTACTATTTTTGTTCCTCGCTCTGAAATATAAATATCTTGTAATAATAGCCGTTTGTCTGGAAATCAAATAATTAATGATGGTTTGTGACTCCTGTATATGTAATTACCTATATGTAATAATAACAATGCCCCATGTGTAAAGATCACTTCAGCCTTCTGGACGATTTGTCCTGGAAATGTCCATAAACCCACATGCACACACACACAGCACACACACACTCTCACCCTCCCTCTCTTGCTTGCACACATTTGGACGGATGGATGGACACATGCATAGTCGCACACCCACACACAAGTGGACAGATGGACAGACGCAGCTATACTCGAACCCCCCCCCCCCCCCCCCCCCCCCCCCCCCCCCCGACTGTACTCACAGACACACTTAGACGACAGAACTCTATGAAACACACAGCAGTTGTTTTTCAACATACAGTATATCTGGAATTATATTTGATGTCCAGTTGCTTCAGTATCATTGGAACTCCCATGAGACCATGTGCTATAAATCTCTGCTCAGCTTGCTCTCCTTGGCCTGTAATACATGTTCTCTGGACTGAATCACTGTCATTTAGCTTTCTGGCCCACCATCTTTCATTAGCTTTCTCTCTGGCCAGCCTCAGGCCAGTCCTGTCCAAGCGCTCCTTTATGAGGGACCATAATGAAGATCCAAAAAAAAAACACATTTACCCAGAAGCACTTGGCAAACTCTTGTATCTGTGGGTTTCCAAGTCCTGACCTCTTCAGTGTGTTGGGAAAAGGGCATGGAAACAAATTAGATAATGGACAGATATTCTTCAATTGAAAAAAAAGATGCAGTGAATTTGCTTGATTGAAATGTGAAATTAATTTCTACATGAATAAAATAATGTTATGTCAGTGGAATGGCTGGACAAAATTGTGTGGAAGTGTTATATTCTATTGAAGTGGAAATGTTTTGCCCTTATGAATCAAATAAATTCTAGTTGTCTGTGATGTACGAATGGAGTGAAAAACTTTTGATACATTCAACCCTCGTTAAAGCTGTTGGGGTATTTTGTGAGGTTTGTAGTCAGATTTCAGCTCAGTGTGCAATGTTGGGTAGCATGGAGCAATATTGATATTTTGGCTTCTTAAGGATCTTGCAGAAAATGTATGTACAGCAGAGTATCGGCTTTGGAACATTTTTGTTCACCACAAAATGAAGTATTAATTCCATTCAGGTTTTCTCAAAGAGAAAAAACAGCTTAGACCTGGTGTTCCTAATATGGGCATAAAGCTAACTCCAGCATGATGACACAACTTCAGAAATCTATAACCCCACTGCGCTACTGGCCACTCCACTCCTCTCCATTACACTATGGAGTCACATAGCGGAAAAGTGGTATAACATCAAAGAAATGTGTTTGTGTTGCCCCCATCTGGTCAAACATGGTACTACAGAAAAGAGGGTGTTAAAATAGTTAACATCAGTAAATGCTATCATATTCCAAAACATAAGAATTAATCTGTTTAATTGAGTTGAATGGCCTAATAACAGTGGATGCATCAGTATGAATGGGGAATTCCACCCATTTTTCATAAGTTCAGCATAATCTAATATTTAAGATGCACGTCATTTATAGTGATGTGATCTGTGGAGAAACTTACCAACGATTCCTTTACAATGGCAGGGATATGAGCCATGGGTTGCCATGTCTTCAACACAAGTATTGCCAATGTACTGATGATCAGTGAACCTGGTCTTGTCTTTTGAGTTTGTGTATTTAATGTTCATTATAGTAATACTAGTAAACCTACCTGTTCATTTTAGGCCAAAACCAGATGTCAAACTACAACTCCAATTCCAGTGAAGTTGGGACATTGTGTAAAACATAAATAAAAACAGAATATGATGATTTGCAAATTATTTTCAATCTACATTCAATTGAATACACTACAATGACAATATATTTAATGTTAAAACGGATAAACTTTATTGTTTTTGCAAATATTCACTCATTATGAATTTGATGCCTGCAGCACGCTCCAAAGAAGTTGGGACAGGGGTAACAAAAGACTGGGAAAGTTGAGGAATGCTCAAAAAACAACCTTCGATCCCTCAGGCGGCACTGCATTAAAAACCGACATCATTCTGTAACGGATATTACCACATGGGCTCAGGAACACTTCAGAAAACCACTGTCAGTGAACACAGTTCGTCGCTCCATCTACAAGTGCAAGTAAAACTCTGCCATGCAAAGCGAAAGCCATATATCACCAACACCCAGAAACGCTGCCGGCTTCTCTGGGCCCGAGCTCATCTGAGATGGACTGACGCAAAGTGGAAAAGTGTCCTGTGGTCTGACGAGCCCACATTTCAAACTGTTTTTGGAAATCATGGACGTCGTGTCCTCCGGGCCAAAGAGGAAAAGGACTGTCCGGATTGTTATCAGCGCAAAGTTCAAAAGCCAGCATCTCTGATGGTGTGGAGGTGTGTTAGTGCCCATGACATGGGTAACTTACACATCTGTGAAGGCACCATTAATGTTGAAAGGTACATACAGGTTTTGGAGCAACATATGCTGCCATCCAAGCAACGTCTTTTTCAGGGACGTCCCTGCTTATTTCAGCAAGACAATGCCAAGCCACATTCTGCATGTGTTACAACGGCGTGGCTTCGTAGTAAAAGAGTGCGAGTACTAGACTGGCCTGCCTGCAGTCCAGACCTGTCTCCCATTGAAAATGTGTGGCGCATTATGAAGCACAAAATACGACAAAGGAGACCCCGGACTGCTGAGCAACTGAAGCAAGAATGGGAAAGAATTCCACCTACAAAGCTTCAACAATTAGTGTCCTCAGTTCCCAAACGCTTATTGAGTGTTGTTAAAAGGAAAGGTGATGTAACACAGTGGTAAACATGCCCCTGTCCCAACTTCTTTGGAGCGTGCTGCAGGCATCAAATTCAAAATGAGTGAATATTTGTAAAAAACAATAAAGTTTATCCATTTGAACATTAAATATCTTGTCTTTGTAGTGTATTCAATTGAATATAGGTTGAAAAGGATTTGCAAATCATCGTATTCTGTTTTTATTTATGTTTTACACAATGTCCCAACTTCATTGGAATTGGGTTTGTATGCTAAAAACAATTTTTCAGCCATCAGTCAGCATATTTGTAACTATTTTGTGTGATAACGTTCTGTAAAGTAGCCTTTAGAAGCATTAAACTCTTTAGATCCCTGGTTCCTATCACCACCACTGTGAACAATTCTGACTGTTTAAGTTTCTCCAGAATGGCACATCATATCCAACCAATCTGAATGAATTTTATCATCTAATTATGCAGAAGTATTTTTAAAAGATCAATGCATATATAAAGAATTGTGCATTTCATTTTCTGAACAAAAGCCTGTGTTCATGTAATGTCTGGTAAGTATGTCTCACTATCTGCATTATGCACATGAAAAGGAAAAATTGCTATTGTTTCATGCTTATTTGAAATTTAGTCAAAATTGGATTAGCCAAGACATGTTTGTTCCTGTCTTTAGGAACATCTCCATTGATTTCTTTATCACCATTGTTAAATGCTAGTGTGCTACACCTAAATAATCCATAATCTTAACCTCAGGAACCAAAAGCTAATATTTTTGCTCTTTAACAATCAAATAAAAGCTCAGCATTGGGGAGCAAATGGCTTTAGGTTCTTCTTGGGAAGCAGCCAATGTTCCTTCAGTGTGAGAATGTTCTCCATCATCCTGAGCACATTTCACAAGGAAAGAGCTAAATACGCAAACAACCTCATTAATCCTGAATCCATGGAGTGCTCCAGCAGGGGTCACTCTAACTACATCGACCAGGCCGCTGCAGTCCCCCCGCTATATTTATAACCACCATCTGTCTCACTGTAAAGGGAGCAGCTATTCATTTATGGGAGGAGAACTATATTCCCACTGAAACCATAGATGCTCAGCATGATGATGAGACTCCTCAATATGATGGCACAATTATTTTATGACTAGTTTATTATGAAGGACAATAAGGTTGTCTCTTCTAATCCACAGTGAGAAGCCCATAGAAAACAGAGAGTCATACGGTTCAAAGTCGGCCAGAATTGCTTTGTTGTTAATAAACAAACAAATAAACCCAGCTGCAGCCTCGGAATAGCTGTCCACCTCCTAATTTGTTGAGGAGCCTCAAAACTGAGTGGTAAAACTAACAGGACTGTTCAGGACAGAAGTGTTTTACAGCCCTTACATGTAATGTAACAGTCAGTCAGCCAAGCTTGTGGTTTGTGACACTGTATAACATACTGTTGTCTATAAAATTAACAACGTATAAACAAAATTCAGGCTCAGGGTAGTAACCGATAGTAATCCTACTACAGGCCAAGACAACGATCAATTGATGCACACTTGTCGCTGCCTCCATTTTATTGACATACCACCAGTCAACATGGTGATGGCAGTGGTGACAGAGGTGCTCGTACACTCTCAAAAAGGAGGGTTCTTCAAGGGTTCTTTAGTATAGAAAATGGTCTATATAAAGCCACCAACACTCAAAGAACCCTTCCCATGATTAAAGGGTTCATGAAAGGGTTCTTCAGACTGATGGAGAAAAATCGGTCTATATAGCACCGAAAAGCATTTCAGATTGTAACAATAAAAGAGCCCTTTTTGGTGCTATTTAAATTCCTTTAAAAAAGATTCTATATAGAACCATCTTTAACACACTCATGCACATTTTCCATCAGTCTAAAGAACCCTTTCATTATGTGAAGAACCTTTTAATCACCAAAGGTTCAATATATCAAAAATCTATTTTCTTTGCTAAAGGACCCTTAAAGAACCATCTTTTTTTTAGAGCCATCGTTTTACACATTAATTAATAAGGTATCATGACAGACACAGCCGTGATGTGTTAAATGGATCATGCCTGTAGTAACATCTGTAGCAAAAACAAAATGGTTTAACTTTTATAGCATCCCAGCTGTCCAGTTTGGTGAGGGAGCATGAGGCTGAAGAGCTGAGCCAGTGAAGAAGAAAGGTTCTGTGAATACTATCTTGCAGCTATATTTGGAGTAAGAGGAAAAAATGTGTAACTTAGATTTTTTGCTGGACTGTTCCTTCAATGGTGTGGACAGACGCATGACTCAGAATACTGTAGCACTAGAGAACATATTAGTGCCTGGAACTGTCACCAAAATGGTGAGAGTGAGATGCTGAGGTGATCTATGCTGAAGTAGCCTTTCTCTCTCTCTCTCTCTCTCTCTCTCTCTCTCTCTCTCTCTCTCTTTAATTACCTGATCCATGGAATTGATTACAACACAAATCGCCAAAGCAGATCAATGGCTTTCAGGATGGGAATGCAAAGGGCCCAGCCATGCATGGCATGTACGCTCATAAGGGCTGTGTTCTTGGACAATGAGAGCAATGGGAAGAGAATTACGAGCCCCCAGATGCCGGGACAGGCCGTCCGCCGCAGTCATAAATAAACCTAATTCTACAAATGTTTAATTAAATTACATAAATCCTGTTTACAATCGCCGGGCACCAGAAGCATTTTCGGCTGCAGACGAAGAAAAGAGGGTATTACACAAACTCCGCAGACCCCTGCCTTCCTGGGTTCACCTCTCTTTGCCACTTGCTCTCCTTCTATCTCATACACACACACACACACACACACACACACACACACACACACACACACACACACACACACACACACACACACACACACACACACACTCCAGGGAGCACATCACATTGTGCTGAGCTTTGTATCTGGGGAAACATGAGCAATGGTATACTGATCTCCCTTTGCTGATATGGCTAAGGTGACCGCTCGGGCTTCAGCACCCCTCATCTCTGAGACCGCTTGGATGTTGGTAGATGTTGATGTGAAACCAGTTATACTGTTGGCGCTGCAAGGATTAAAGTGATAGTTTGACAAAAATGAAACATACACAGTTCTTCACGTTTCCCCAATAGCAGCTGAAGGGTTTATGGTTTATCTTCAAAATGACCTTTGAGTGACTTGGGATGCCCCAGAAAGAGCTGAAAAGTTTAGATGTGTAACTATGTAAGTTACACTGTAAGACGTCATTGGTTCAGCGAGTGTTCCTACAACATCAGTTCAAATGAAAATTTGAACCAACATTAGGGAGGTGAGTAATCGAGGCGGCAGTCAGTGTTGAACAAAGTACACAAACCATGTACTTGAGTTAAAGTAGAGATACCCAAGGTAAACTATTACTCCAGTAAAGGTAGAAGTTCCTCCCTTTAGACCTCAACTTGAGTAAAAGTACAAAAGTATTTGCCTTCAAATTTACTTAAGTATCAAAAGTAAAAGTACTAAAAGATTAATTATGTCCTATTATCACTTTTCTAACAAGACGCTTGCTTCATTAACTCATTTTAGATGAAAATATTCTAGTGTCACTCTTGGTAAGCCAATCTTTTTAATAGAATGTCATTCATTAATTAGTCTAATAATGATGTCCATTTAAAATGATCAAAGGCACAAAACACTGAAGGCAAACAATCTCAATTAGGTAGAACCAAGTGGCTCTGAAATAACGTTTTGCAAACGAGCGAAGTTTCAGTTTTAGATTGATTTGCAATTTAATTAAATTTAAACACATTTAAATAAAAAAAACTTGCTTTAAAAACATTTTCCTTTACCATAATTCATCTGTAGGTCTCTGTTCATAAACATAAACTAGCAAAAATGAATTTACTATAAAATGAAATAGTGTTCATATCAATTCAGAAAAAAAGAAACCTGAAAATGCTAAATACCACAGAAAGGCAAGAAAAAATCTAAGAATCATAAGAAGTAGAGTGAGGAAAGAATGTCAGAAGCAATAGAGGAGTACACAGAAGAAGGGAAAGCAGGGAGGATCCATCAGTCAGGGCCTGTGACAGCCAACCTTTAATATGTTTACATTAGGAAAATTGGGCCTAATCTCAGGTATGTTTAATATCTTGGCTAAACAGAGTTTCTTAATTTAATTTAATGGGTTTCATTTAAGCTTTATTTTCATGATTGACCATGATACAATCAGTTCCAGTCCATCTACACAGGTTAGGCTAATGTTCATATTGGCTTCTTGACAGCTACACATCCTTTCATCCTTTCATTAATCTCAGGTATGTTTAATATCTTGGCTAAACAGAGTTACTTTTGAAATAGCACATCTAAAATACTATTAGGCTGTGTTAATTTATCAAATAGAGCTTGAAATGTGGCCAGTCTGTGATTTAAAGCTTTCTCTAACTATGCTGTCTCAAATGACCTAATTTGCTGCCCCATTTGTGAAAATATTATCAATATATTGCATTTACACTGATCAGCCATAGCATTAAAACATGTTTCTACACTCATTGCCCATTTTATCAGCTCCACGTAACACATAAGTGCACTCTGTAGGTCTACAATTACAGTAGCGATGTGTTGGTGTTGTGTTAGTGTGTGTTGTGCTGACGCAAGTGGATCAGACACAGCAGTGCTGCTGGATTTTTTTAAACACCTTAGTGTCACTGTTGGACTGAGAATAATCCACCAACCAAAAACATTCAGCTAACAGCGTCCTGTGTGCAGCATCCTCTGACCATTAATGAAGGACTAGAGGATGACTAAAATGAACTGTGCAGCAACAGAAGAGCTGCTGTCTCTGACTTTACATCTGCAAGGTGGAGCAACAAGGTAGGAGTGCCTAGACTGGACAGTGAGTGGACACACTTTTGTGTTTAAAACAGTGTTTAAAAACTCCACTGTCTCTGCAGTGCTGAGAATGATTCTCTACCCAAATAATACCTGCTTTATGGTGGTCCTGTGGGTTTCCTGGGCATTGAAGAACAGGGTAAAAGGGGGCTAACAAATTATGCAGAGAAACAGATGGACGACAGTCTGTAATGGTAAAACTACAAAGTGCACCTGTAAGGTAAGTGAAGCTGACAAAATGGACAAAAATGCAAAATTAAAGGTCGGATTTGAACCAGTATCCACCCCTTTTCCATAGCATTAACCAGTGCTAGAGATACTCTAGGTAAAATATTACTTCTGTAAAGGTAGAAGTTCCTCCCTTTAAACCTCCACTTGAATAAAAGTACAAAAGTATTTGCCTTCAATTGTACTTAAGTATCAAAGGTAAAAGTAATAAAAGACTAATTATGACTCTAATGTCCTATTACTGCTTTTGTAACAAGACTCTTGCTTCTTTAACTCATTTTAGGTAAAAATACACCTGTGTCACTCTTGGTAAACCAGTCTTTTTAATAGAATGTCATTAATTAGTCTGACACTGATGTCTATTAAATTTGACATAAGCACAAAACACAGAAAGTAAATAGTCTCCATTAGGTAGAACCAAGTGGCTATGTAATAATCGTCTGTGAACAAGAAAAGTTTCAGTTTAAGATTTATTTGCAACTTACAAGTTTTTTTTTTTTTTAAAGTATCACTTAAGTTTAATAGAAACTTGCTTTAAACGCAGGTTCACAAATGAGATTTCCTTTACTACATTGCATCTGTAGGACTTTGCTCATAAAGATAAACTAGCAGAAACAAATTTACTATAAAATGAAAGTGTTTGTACATATTCAGAAAAAAGACACATCAGTCACAACTACATATGTGTGCATATTTCTATATTGTGGTCTATTTACACAAAGTTAGTTCCATCATCCACCTTGGCATAGGCACTCCCAAACTTTTACGCTGCTACACTGCATTCACTGACGTTGAACTGTACAACAGCGTTTTAGGGCCACTGTTAATAAAAAGAAAAATAGTAGACTTTGAGAACAAAGTTGTAATATTTCGAGAAAAAGTTGTTAAATTACGACATTAAAGTGGCATTAATACCAGGAAAAGTACAATATTGTGGTCAAAGGCTTTGCAAAGGGAAGACAACACCTCCTTGTGTTAAGTGAGGGGCGTTGAGTTGGTGGAGTTATACTTTCATATCGATTTCCCCCACAAAGGAACACTCAGAAGTCTCTTTGTCTCTCCTCATACATCAGCACCAGCCTGTTATTAGAATAAGAAATGGCTGAAACGAGCAGGAAACTGAATCAGACGGACTCTGAGGAAACTGTCTGTCTCTGTTGTTGAAGGAGAATTTCAGGCAGGGTCGTCTACACAGCTATCAGTGCTACATCTCCGCCATTCAAAGAGAGCATGAAGCTTCACAGACACTGAGAATGATGATTAAAATGATCGATCCACAAAGAGACAAGAGTGAGTGGAACTCAGGCGCCAGTGTAGCAACAGAGACCCTAATGAGTTATGGCAGCCCCCTACAGATAGCCCACTGTATCCTCAAAATATTACGACTTTATTCTTGAAGTCTATTATTTTTATTTTTATGATTAGTGGCCCTAAAACGCCACCGTAGAACCGTATGCTTGAACTGGGCAGGTATGTCCAACAGGTCAAAACAAGCCCAAAACAAAGTGCGCTGTACCCTGATTGGTGTGTTTGCTTTGCGTTTCTCTTGTTTTGACTTTGAAAAATGTTACGTTTTTATACACAAATAAGCCAAAAGGAATGACAGATTTCACATAATGTACATTGAGCTACCAAGTACAAGTGTGGACAGTCTGCCCATTTGGACATCTGTTTTTAATACAATGGATAAAAAATTGTTTGAAGTAGAAGCAATATTCTTAGAATGTAGCACATCTTATTGTAAAAAAAACATATTTTAAGGTATAAAACTTATGTGATCCAACCTCAGTACTGTAGCCTAGACTGGCATACATACTTTAGGTATTATTTCTTGTCATGGGTTTCATTTAAGCTTTATTTTCATGATTGACCATGATACAATCAGTTCCAGTCCACCTGCACAGGTTAGGCTAATGTTCATAGGCATTTTGGCAGGCTATCTGCTACAACTTCCATTAAAGACAGATCAAACCACTGCAGTTCAAACTAAGCTGCTTCTAACTAACATAACTACTGTGTTTTGACCAAGCTGCCATGGCTTTGGAAAACAGTTAGTTGGCTGTTCATTAGATTCCATTCGTTAGTTTCCAATGATCCATTGTACTATGTTGGTTCAGTGGTAACTTGCATTGGTGTTCCAGAAATGAACTCCAGCACATTTGTCCACGCTTGTAAAGTTTAGTCTTAGAAGTTGGTTGCATTTTCTGCTTCTCATGATCCAAGTACTCGCAAACATATTCAGTGATGAGGTCTGGACTCTAGAGTTCGATGTCCTGCGAACACCAGCAGCTTCTTTGATTATTTTGCAACTATTCTTTTTTTGTCTATTTCTTTTTCTCAGTACTGGCTTCTTGACAGCTACACATCCTTTCAGACCAATAGTGATGAGTCTTCTCACAGTGGAAGGATGGACAGAAACACCTGTGGATTTTTTCAGACCTGAAACAACAGCGGAGCTTGATTTTCTCCTCTCTCTCCAAGATAAAAGCCACCATTGCTGATTCGAGTTTCAATTCGAGTTTGTTTTATTAGCCAAGCTATTTCTGTAGCCTCTTAAATTCCTTTCATCATGTTCTTCATAACCTTCACATTTTGTAAGCTACATTCAAAAGGTGGGTGTCATATGAGAGCTATAACCGTCTTCTTTCCAGTCAAACAGATGGATAATGTAATTTTAAACCCTTATAATAAAAGAAGCTGAACTCACAATTTCTTTGTCTACTGAAAATCGCAGTACCCATTTTTCCACAAATCTGAGCTATAAACTATAAACAGATGGCGTCTCTTCAATGATCTGCTCTGTAAAAATGATTTTTATAAAAAAATCCATAGAGCATCTAATATTTTTGGCTTTCAGCAGTAAATTGTAAGCATATAGAAATATGTGTATCATAATAAAGCACATTTTCTGTTAATTTGAGGGCAGCTTTTATAAAGAATCAAATAAAAATGAGCATTTATTTCATGCAGTTACTGAATAATTTGCCTTACGATTTGATCATATAAATTCAGATGGAAAAACCAAAATACACCCTGTAGAATAAGAGGTTAATGTTAGGAATTGATAAGAGAGAACTGTTGCAAGATCAGAAAAAAGTAACCTTAAAATGCCCTCTAGCCCTCTCATCTAGTCCAAGCAATAGGAGGGCCACTGAAACACACAACCATTTTATTCCAACAGTAGCCTCACAGAGGGTCAGATGATATTTTGTTTTGAGTTCTTACTGCATCATTAGGCATCCCTAATGTGATTAATAACGTACAGGACGGGTGCAAAAACAAAGATTGATGAGCCTTTATGTGCAAATCAAAAAAAAAAAAAATCATATCCGCAGAGATTCAGCAGACATTCTTCCCAGTCATTCTCTCTCTCTCTCTCTCTCTCTCTCTCTCTCTCTCTCTCTCTCTCTCTCTCTATCTCCCTCCCTCCCTCCCCCATTTCTCTTGCTTTGGCACTGATGGAGAGAGTCAGATATTCATTCTTTAGCTCTCTCTCTCCTCCTCTGGCTCTTCCTCTTCTACACAGTGCAGTCACTAAACAGCAGTTTGACTGATTGATAATAAATTACGCCGACTGCTGTAGCAAACCCACCCCAGCCCTTCTCTGAGATTATATCTGTGATTGTGTTCCAATTTTTTTTTTAAACAGAAGCCACCAAAATAAGAAAGGAGCTCCGCTGGGTTCGCATGCCATGCTTCGTTCCATTAGTGGTGTTCAGAAAGACAAATTGAGTACATTACCAACAACCTAATGTTCATTTATTATCCTTATAACTAAATGGTTTTGTGCTTTTGCGTGCCACCGCAATTGATTAGGATGTAAGGATTGATGTTTTTCTCTGAGCCTCCTAAGTCATTTTTCATCACACTTTTATGAAGTGTGGCTGAAACAAATGTGACTGTCATCTTCTATTACTGTTATAAGCTGTTGATGTGTTCAGCCCTTTAAGATGTCTCTGTCTCCTCCCTTGGGGGGGGGGGGCATTTCCCAGTTTTTTACACCAAAGGAAGACTCTTAGCTGTTATGCCATTCCCTCTCTGTCATTCCATGATTGAATCTGAAAAAAAATCTGTGGAAGAAATGGCAGCAGGGAGTTAGACAATCCTGTTAATTAACATTAAAAATATATTTTTCTCAGCGATGGTAAAAATCTGTAAAATTACAGTCATTTAATTTCTTAGAAATGCTGCAGTTGACTGTTAACAATCAGTTTCATTTTTCTGACATACAGTATTTTACCATAACAACAACAGTAACAACCATTCGAATAAACGCAAATGTCTGAAATAAAGGTGATCATTTGTTTTCGTGAATTTACATTCAATTTCTGTAAATGAACAACAGCAGTGTTCAAATACAGTATACGTATGGTCTTTTTTTACATGGATAAGTATTTTATATACTTGTCTGTGTCTGTGTATCTAACTTTACATTTTGACCAAACTATTGTGATAAGTGGGAATCTACGAAACAAGGATCGCGTTTCAATCCATTCTTAAAGCAAGTTCTGGCTCTTGGATTTTTGAGTGAAATGTCTATGTGCACAAGCTTGTGTAAAGCATTTGCTAGGTGGCGATGACTCAGGAAAGCCTGTCACCATTCCCAAAGTGAAGGCACCCTCCGTACATCACGCCCAACTCATTGGCGCCATGACATGCAAGCGCTTTAACATCGATGAGTCTCTCAGCTTAGCTGTAAAATTTCCAGCGACTTCACAAGTCCAAAACACAATGCTGCGTTCGGCGAGACGGAAAACTTCAGCTCGATTTTTAACTCCTGGGGTGTTAATTATTCAGCACAGGAAACCGCAGGCCTGAAAAAAAATGTACATGACGAGCAGCTCACTTCCAGAGCGGTTAGAGCCCGTGATTGCTCAGAGCGCAGCAGTGTAGCACAAGCCAGGAATAGAGCCTGTCAGCAGCTGGTGAGCACTGGGGGTGACAGGACAAGAACTCAGCCCGTCACGACATCCCAAAAGCTCTTAAAGACATATTCACTGCACATCTTCTCAACCGGCCAGAGAAAGTCCATATGTTGCAGAAAGCCCATATGGTGCAGAGACCGCAGCTTGCTAATGCAAAACGGAGTGCTACTTACAGTAACCTACATAGTGAGAGAGATTATTAAATGGGGTGCTGAAATGACAAAGTTGCTTTATTTACAGAAACTATTGGGCTACACTGGTCGTCCACATTATTCTTTTTTAACACATGGTGGTGTACAAGCTTTGTAGTAGTAATGTGTGTTACCCATCCTCTAGCCCATGGACTGTGCCATGACTCACATGTAGAGGTAGTGTTTGTCCAGAGAACTTCCAGATACGGTTAGAAATAAAGATACTGTACAGGTACATTTTTCTTTCATCAAGGTAAAAACAATGCAAATGTATGTATTTGTACCTTTTCAAAGCATAATGTTTTAAAACAGAACAATAAAAAAAATGTCGAGACAGGGTGTGTGGAGTCAACACAACCTAGAAAATATAATTTCCGTGGATTATGGTACAATTATGTTCCCTGACTAAAGATGCTGAGATGTACCCTTGAGGATACCACCCCAGTGACAGGAGGGGTACTGCCCCAGTTTTATACCTTTTTTTCTGAGAATGTAAGACATAACTTATCAAGTTCTTAAGCTATTGGTCTACTTTTACTCACCATGCCATTCTTTAAACCATGATAAAAGTCTGAAAAATCCACTAAATGTATACCTGTCCACTATAATATGTGACACCACATGACCACACTGTGACCACACATCACTTGTGTTGTTCGAGCAGCAATACCCTGCCACTTCTAAATTGTGTATTACAACAGATGGCCTGGAGTCTGTAATTGTATAGTGGACCTATAAGGTAGGTGGACCTCATAAAGTGTCCAGAGAGTGAGTGGAAGTGCAGGTAGGTGTTTTCATTAAAGTAAGTGTACGAGAAAACTATTTGTCTTGCTTGAAACCTCGATGTTTCTAGGCGGCCATAGATACCCCTCATTTTCTGCAATAGGAGAACAGAAAGCAGGCTCTTCTCAAAGATCAGGCACTGCTGTGACTTTGTGACTTTCAGCAATAAGGGAGCTGACACCCAGCAAAACCAAATATCAGTGAAAGCTGCTATAAGGCATTGTACACTGACAGAGAGAGGGGAAAACAATGGAAAACATTTCCTGAGATCCCATCTCTCCTTTTTGGGGGGCTGTGATAAATAGACTTTGATGTTTTTGCTGAACAGCACTGCATACTCCCAGAGCAGAAATCCAGGTATGAGCAGTCAGCAGTTCAGGAACTGCAGAATCCTGCTGCTTACTGCAACAACACCTCATACGCTTGCACACACACACACACACACACACACACACACACACACACACACACACACACAAACACAAATTCCATATCTCTCCTCCTTAGCATTACCCACTCTCACATTCTCTGCTCACTTGGCCTATTACAAAGGTATAAATGAAGTGCTGGTCTAAGCAGTGATGACTGTGTGTGTGTCGGGGGAGTCCTGATTTGACATACTGAAGTCACTGGTGTTGGTGAGCAGGCAAAATGGTAACTGTAGTAATATTAATCCCTTAAACCCTAAGGGCCCATATGTGGGTCCACAATTAAGCTCCTCACATAATGTACTTAATGCAAGGTAACTTGTGGGAAGAAGCCCTCAGGATAAGATGCCTCCATCCTTAAATTGTCTCCTGATCAAATGATGGGGCCAAATCTAATCTCAACATATTTATTGAATGGCTTTGTGTAAATTCATTCTGAAATGTCATCTGGATCATTGCTTTCTTGAGCTTTATTGCCCCAGTAAAATGACAATTTTAGGGTCAGATGATTTACATTTACATTATGTTGTACAAGAACATAAATGATTGTGAAGATAGAGAGGAAAATAGGGTGATCAGGCTATAAATACCTGTGGGGTGTGCAACAGGGTTCATACATTAAGAAGAGGTGGTACAGTGCAATAAACTTCTCGTTTGATCTGTGAAAAAAGGGTCACAAAGCAGATGTTAATGATTGACAAAAAAGAGCGATTGCATTTGGGTGTACCAAAGGCCATAGTGTGAAAGGAGTAACTGAATATGCAGGTGTATCAAAGTACTAAAAATTCTCATCAAACTAACAGACAGGGACCGTTGTTGTCTTTCATGGCTTGTGAATAAAAATAAAAAGACAAGAATTGCTTCTAGAAGTCAACACAGGTCCTTCACAAGCAATTTCTGAAAGAACACTCCACTGAAAACTGCATACCATGAATATATGGAACAGAGTGGCACGCAAGAGATGCTAGGCCGCATATTCATTGTAGTCCCCTGGAAGCGTTCAATGATGACTGCGTGCAAAGTGTGGTTCAAGCTGGAGGAAGCTCTGTGATGTTCTGGGGATGTTTCAATCATGCAAAAAAGGGTCCTTTGATTCAGCTGACAGTAAATTTGGACCACAGTGCCTACACTGAGCTGCTGGACAACCAGGTTTTGCCTTTTGCTCATTGTCTTATCTAGGAACATAACATTCCTATCCCTGCATTCCAAGATGACAATTCTCACATTCACCAGGCAGCAAATATGAATGATTAGCATGATGAACATTCAGGTGGATAATACATCTAGACTGGCCTGTAAAATCCCCAGATTTGAATCCTCTTGAAAATCTGTGGGACTACCTGGAACAACGAGTAAGTATATATATATTTTTATTATTATTTTTTCTCTCAGAAATATTAAGTTTAATTTTCAACATATAAACACAGGTTGTTCACTCGCTACTATGATATAGTTATATGTCATCAAGCTGAAGAAGGAGTCCTACCGGGCATGGTTGACCTGTGGGACACCAGAGGCAGCTGGCAGGTATCAACAGGCCAAGCGATCTGCGGCTTCAGTCATCGCCAAGGCAAAAACCTGTGTGTGGGAGGAGTTTGGTGAGGCCTTGGAAAGTGACTTTAAGTCGCCACCGACACGTTCTCCAGTGAGGAGGCAGAGTCTGGGGACATGGGAATAGGCTTGTCCATTACTGAGGCCGAAGTCGCTAAGGTAGTTAAGAAGCTCCATGGCGGCAGGGCTCCAGGAGTGGATGAAATCCGTCCCAAGTTCCTCAAGGCTCTGGATGTTGTGGGGCTGTCTTGGCTGACACGCCTTTTCAACATTGCGTGGACATCAGGGGCGGTGCCACTGGATTGGCAGAGTGGGGTGGTGGTGCCTCTTTTTAAAAAAGGGGACCGGAGGGTGTGTTCCAACTACAGGGGAATCACACTCCTCAGCCTCCCTGGTAAGGTCTATGCAGGGGTACTGGAGAAGAGAGTCCGGCTTATAGTCGAACCTCGGATCCAGGAGGAGCAGTGCGGGTTCCGCCCTGGTCGTGGAACACTGGACCAACTCTTCACCCTCTCCAGGATTCTGGAGGGTTCAGGGGAGTTTGCCCAACCAGTCCACATGTGCTTTGTGGATTTGGTGAAGGCATTCAAGGTGCTTCGGGAGTATGGGGTACATGGCTCTTTGCTACAAGCCATTCAGACCCTGTACAACCAAAGCTGGAGTTTGGTTCGCATAAGTCAGACTCGTTACCAGTGAGAGTTGGACTGCCCGTCAGGGCTGCCCTTTGTCACCGACTCTATTCATAATTTTTATGGATAGAATTTCTAGGCGCAGTCAGGGGATGGAGGGTGTCCGGTTTGGTGACCTCAGGGTCACATCGCTGCTGTTTGCAGATGATGTGGTCCTATTGGGGACATCATGCCGCGAACTTCAGCTTTCGCTGGATTGTTTTGCAGCCAAGTGTGAAGCGGCCAGGATGAGAATCAGTACCTCTAATTCCGAGACCATGGTCCTCAGACGGAAAAGAACCGGGTAAAGAAACAGCTGAGCCATAAGGCAAGGCTCTCGATTTACCAATCGATCTACGTTCCCACCCTCACCTATGGTCATGAGCTTTGGGTAATGACCGAAAGAATAAAATCGCGAATACAAGTAGCCGAAATGAGTTTCCTCCGCAGGGTGTGTGGACTCTCCCTTAGAGATAGGGTGAGAAGTTCGGTCATCCGGGAGGGACTCGGAGTAGAGCCGCTGCTTCTTTACGTCGAGAGGAGCCAGCTGAGGTGGTTTGGGCATCTATTTAGGACGTCTCCTGGACGCCTCCCTCGGGAGGTGTCACAGGCAAGTCCACCTGGGAGGAGACCCCGGGGAAGACCCAGGACACGCTGGCGTGTCTATATCGCCCAGCTGGCCTGGGAGCGCCTCGGAATCCCCCTTGGAGAGCTAGTAGAAGGGAGGACTGGGCCTCATTGCTTAGGATGCTGCCCCTGCGATCCGAACCCCGGAGAAGCGGAAGATAATGGATGGATGGATGGATGGATGGATGATCACAATAACACCTGAAAACACAAAACTGACATTTCAAAATATTTCTGTTTTAATATTGTCTGCTGTCTATTTTGTTTTTGTCTTATCTTATTAAATTTAGTCCTTACTTCCATTTTAAAATATAACAGAAAAAGACATGATTTAATTGCGGCAGTGCTGACTGTTTGACACATTTTCTACTTGGGAACAGGTGAACACATTGCACATGGAACTATTTAGAGGCAGTGCGAGTTGCCACTCCCTTTTGTTTAATTTATAGAGGGTTTCCTAATACCATGTGAATCAGCAATAAATATATATCAACTTTCTGCTGGAATATGAAATGACCCCCAATGTCACCATTTAAAATGAATCCTGTCCAAATAGAAGTGAATACTGTGCATTGCAATAAATCTTTGCAGGTTGAATATCAATTGGTATTTTCATGTTTCTTCTTTTTGTGTTTTGGGTAAGACTGTCCAATGCATGGGCTGACGTTGAATCCAACCTACGCAAATCTCTGTGAACTGTATATGTTAACAGATTTGCAAATGCAGAAGTATAACTGAGCCTTCAGGATTGGCTGCCATTTCCAAATATTTTAAAGGTAGTACAAGGTTTTCATCTGACAGTGATGAATATTTGCAGTACTGTGCAAAAGTTGTAGTCACGAAGAAGAGTTTGTTCGTTCAGAAAAACACTAATATTAGAAAAATACCTTCAGTATTAATACAAGTAGTGATATTATATGTGATATGATACATGTATGTTTATGTATTTGTTTAACCATTCTTAGACCTATCCTCATGGCAGCCCAGTGTCATTTGTTATCATTCAGTAAGTGGTTTGGATAAAAAATGTTTAATCAGGACTGTTGAATTTAATAAATCCATGTGATGGGGGCATTCAAGAGACAACTGGAATCAAATTTTGTTCTTCTAACTAGTTCACAAGAAATTCATGAAATTCTATGTTGAAAATTTCACTTTCAATTTTGTTCACTTGTTGCTGTATTTACGTTCATTTGCATTTGTTCTCCCCTTAAATGGCCAGGGCCCACTGGTGGGCCCAAAGTTTTATTACATACATCCATAACCTAAGAATAGCTCAGCTACTTTGCATTGAAGCCCCTGTAGCTACTGAAAAATAAGCCTTAGTCTGTAATACGCTTGGAATTTTAAATGGGGTAATAATAACAGAAAGTCAACATTTAATGAGTATCATGTTTTGGAATGACATTCCATTCCATTTTAGATTAATTGTGACCATCAGTTTCATCAGGCCGCTGAACAGCTAGTAGTGCTGGTGTATCAGTTTATGAGCCTGTCACTACATTTCTGAATTATCATCATGATGATCTCCATGGACAATCCAAACTGCATCCACATCTCAAACAGACTCACTGTAACTTCAGTCTAACAAACCTATGCTTCCATGTGTAGATGGTCATCTTGCACATCTTCAATTCATATCTTGCATAATCTCGACTTGTACATTTCAGTATTCTTCTTATCTCCTGTGTCTCATTTATCTACGTCAGACTCACAAATTGCATACATGTAAACTGTACATATCATAGCTTTTCATTTCATTTCATTTCATGTATATATATATATATATATATATATATATATATATATATATATATATATATATATTTAAGTTACACAAGGGAACTACGCACATAAGGTTTTCACTCACCTTTGGACCTGTGTATATGTGATGTGACAAAGGTGATTTGATTTGATTATGATTAAAATATTGTATCAATAGTGTCTCAGGCTATTTAATAAGGTGCTGATACCAACCTTGTATTGGATTAGCACACCACTACTTTTTTCCTTTCTTGTTTTCTTTTCTAAGGTTGTTAAAGGACTAAATCACAATCTTAATTAATCACAAACACAATGGCATGTGTAATTAATCATATTTTTCTTATTCACTCTAATGCAACCCAAAAGAAAGATGCAGTAATCAATGGGTGTGTTGGGTTGGTACACCACTGCTTTTAATTATTTTGTTTTTACAGGACTGTCAAATGATTAAACAATGTGCTTAGGGGCACAATACTTTACACAGCAGTTACATGGCAGTTACCAAGCAATCTTAATAAGTTAATAAAATATTGCTGTACTGGCATACACACTAGTTTGTTTCCCTTAGGTCTGTTTTGAACATCCAGTTAAAGTAACTGGTTCTTGACCAAGATTTTGCAGTGAAACCTACCAGAATTTCTGTTGATTAAAGTTTGCCAGGAAAGCTATCAAAAAACTTATAGTGGATACTGAATAATAAGCCTTAAACAAATAAACAAAAAGCCTGAAGTTTAAAGGGCCCAAATGACAGAGTGAGTGAGAATGAGTGGGCAAGTCACAGACAGCTCTGACTGCAGCGATAACTCTACTAGCTAGGTGCCCAAAATCCCACGGAGTAGGAATAGGAAGTTATGGCCTACAAAAATAGCTCTCCACACGGACGTGCAGACTGAATGTAGCCCTCCACTGCAGCCTGAAAGTTTATTCATCCCTCAGAAGTGCCTGCAATCCACCCAAACTCAACCCTAATGAGCGCAGCTAAGTCGAGTGCACTGTAACCACCAGTCACCATCAGCTATTTTCTACTGCTGCCGTTTTCTGAACGATGCTATTCCAGATAACATTTACATTTTTTTTCAGAGTATTTGGAATCACTTGGTTTTATTATCTCACTGGCTTGTGTAATACCAGTCCCAAATGTCAAGTGCCCTCTCATCTTGTGTGCCTCCACTTCTCTGTTTATCTGCCCGCCTCACTGGTTTACTCTCGATCTCTCCTTCAATTTCTATGTCTCTCTCTCTCTCTCTCTCTCTCTCTCTCTCTCTTTACAAGCAGTCTAGGGTTGTAAGCAGCACAGATAGAAACTCCAGTGGGACCTTGCATTTCATCGGAGGCCTTTATCAAGACGAACGCACTCTCGCACACATACACACACACACAGTCTTATACATGCTCCGTTCCATGTATCTCTTTTTTGCAGCTGGGAGCAATGATTTGATTCAGTGCTTCAGAGAGATTGGGCTTCCCTACTGCTCAGGCCGAGCGAGCCCTATACTCTGAGCTCTCTCTCTCACTCCCTCTCCAGAGAACCCTCGGGGGCTTCAAATTGTGTACAGTACATTTTCTTTCCTCAGCTCATGTATCTTTTGATGTTTCTTCTTTCACAGTTGGACTCACACACAAACATACAGACGACAGAGGCCGTATTCACGAGGCAAGAGCCAAAATAAAAGCCACCGTGCGTTAAGCTAGTAGTAAGAGAACATGTTGCGTCATAGTCAACATGGCGTCTGCGTGGTATACAGTGCACACCAGCAGTCACGGGTTAATAGAAGCCATGTCTTATCCTTTTAAGTCTACAAAGAAAGCAATGTGTTCTGTTGTGCCACTTGACCATGTGTTTGAGAATGATAAAGTGCGAGCGCGAGCTATGCTAACCGGCTCTGTGCTGCGATATCTAATACGTTTCTTCAGCGCACGTGTTTGTAATTCCAACCTGGCTGTTCTCGGCGACTAATTCATCTCGCAGAGGTCAGAGGTCGGTGGCGGAGTGTTGGGGTAGCACAGCGCTTGAACCCAGTGCTAATTGCATTGCCTCCATGTCAAATATTCTCCAGCATGAGGGAGGGGAGAGGAGGAGAAGTAGCTGAAAATTAAATTAGCAAACAGCTAATGCAAATGATCAGGGTTGCTGGAGCGCTCTCCTAAAGCCTTCTGTCTGGAGTGATGAAAGAGCCGGGAGGAAGTTTTTTTCATCAGACCAATATCTCAAAGCGTCAGACAGAGGGTGCAGTAACTATGTGCTGTGTCAGATCCCTATGAACAAATCTTTAAGAACTTTTAGATTAATCAATTTAATGGAGTTTTTTTTGACACACACACACACACACACACACACACACACACACACACACACACACACACACACATGCCAAAATCGAACCCCTCGTTCCCGACAAAAAGGGGCGGCCACACAGCGCTTCGAACTGAAAACAATTTTCATCTTCCACAAGAAAGCAATTAACGTATTATTTCTTTCTCATATTCTCAGAAGAAATGGCTCATAAAGGACAGGCCCATTACATAGCCGGTGTGAGATAAGAAATCTCAATTGTGCAGCACTTAAAGAAGTATATTTCACTGCAGATATTCCATTTACCAAGACGAACAAAGCCTTATTGATCTTTTAGGAAATCAATCTGCCTTTGGACAGAAAAAGGCATTTGCACACTCATTTAGACATTAAAGCGGAGTTTCTGAATAATGTTGAAGCAAACTGATAATAGCATTTAATGAACTCAGTATGGAATCACAAATGGCGTATAATATAATATAAAAATGTACAGTCCTAGGGAGGAACTCTGGGTAACAGTGTACTGAAATATGAAGCCAAATTCTGAACTGACTTCCAATTAAATGACCAAGGTCACCTACACAAGGACATGTGTTTCAATAAGAACCGTCTGTTGTTGGACACCGGACACCAACGCCTGGCAATGCATAAAACTGTGCTCCTTTTTTGGGGAAGAAATTCACCAGAACTTTTAACAAAGGATACTGGCAGTCATGCCATTGGACCTCATTCACCAATATCTTCCTAAGCTTTTTCTTAAATTTGTTCTTGAGAAAGATCCTTAGAAAAATTCCATGACGTGTTCTTAAACCGCAGAACTGTTCACACTTTTGAGCTCTTGATTGTGTGTAGATACTGTTCTTATGTAAGAACAAATTCCAAATAAGAAAGCACTAGTGAATATGAGAATCTTCGGGAAAAAGATAGAAACAGCTAGGAAAGTAGCAAGGACTTCAAACACAGCATAAATTGGGCTATTTCTGCTGTTCAATATGCTATTATCTGTTATTGACATGATTTCATGGTGATTGCATGCATAGATCGTGTCACTGCTGGGCTGAGAATAGTCCACCAAAATGTCCAGCCAGCAGTGTCCTTTGACCCATTATGATTGTTTAGAACAGGGTTGGGTTAGCTACTGAAAAATTAGTTGTTAGCTACTTTGTAGCTACTTTACTGAAATTTTTGCTAGGTACAATTTAGTTACTTTTCCAGAAAGAGTAGTGACTACTTTTTAGCTACTTTTTGAAAAGTAGTGCACTGCTTTTTAACTTTCAAAGTGCAATTGTCAGAATGTTTGTGAATCTCAACCTGACACATCAAACAAGCCCAACTGACAGTGTGAACAAGACACTGCATTTAATCATGTGCCAGAAAGAAACACACAACTGAAAAGCTGCAACTGTACAGGGAGATCACCAAAAAGTGTAACTGACAATCAAATTTACACACTTAAAGGCGTGATATCCAACAAAAATTAAGATTAAATGCAAAGTCAGTCATTCCAGGTTTTTCCTAAGAAAAGTCAATAAAAATGAACAAATACAAACCATTTTGTGCAAAGCATTGTCAACTGTTAAAATAAAACTGCTCCAATTTAAACTTATTTCAGCAAGATACACTGATCAGGCATAACATTATGACCAATGTTTCTGCGCTCATTGTCCATTTTATCAGCTCTACTTACTATATAGGTGCACTTTGCATTTCTACAATTACAGACTGTAGTCCATCAGGCCTGAATAATCTCTCCACTGCTGCAGAGTTGCTGCAGCTCCACAGCAGAACTAGATTTCTAGGTAAAATAACCTAGAATCCTCCTTTGCTGTAAAATCGTTATAACACAGGTCTAACACAGTTTTCACAATAAATGGTCTTAAACGCTGGAGTTAACGCAGAACTGCTAATTCACCAACCTTTAATGCTGAAGACTGACACACAGACTGCTGGACACACAGCAATGCAGAGAATGAAATGGCAAAGAGAAAGAAGAAGAACATTGATCATTTGGACTTATTTACATTTATAAATCACTCTGGTTTCCTGATATAATTAACCTGCAGCAATTTGTGAAACTTAAGTCAGCTTCTCTTTCTTCTGCTTCTTGTTCGAATTCTCCTGTTCCACCTTAAATGGTGCAGCAGGACAATCTGGCCCCTGAGTTAAGCCTACTAGTTAGTGGTGATCAGCATGTGCGGCGAGTGTGTGCCAGTCGCCACCAGCCCAGTTAATGACTGTGTTCTGTGGTTCATTTTGCACAGATTGACTGTAGTGAAAATATAGCAAAAATGTTCCCTATAGCTACACGAAAATTTATAGGTGCTACATTTCATAAAACTGTAGTGACTACAGCTACTAGCTACTAAAATTTGTAGCTAACTACAAAAAGTAGTTAGTACTTAGCTACTCTCCCATCCCTGGTTTAAACAATGAACAACACAAACAGATGAGCTACTGTCTCTGACTTTACATCTACAAGGTGGACCAACAGGGTAGGAGAGTCTAGTATTGTGGACAGGGAATGTTTAAATACTCCAGAAACACTGCTGTGTCTGATCCACTCATACTAGTACAACATACACTGACATACTACCACTACATCAGTGTCATTGCATCACTGAGATCTACCACCCAAATAGTTCCTGCTCTGAGATGGTCCTGTGGGGGTCCTGGTCATTGAAATACCTAAATCTAAATCTAAAACATACCTACAGCAAACCACAGTGCAAATATGCAATTTTTTGTTGTATTGGCACAGCTTCTTGGCATCTTGAAACTAGCTAAACCTGCCAATGGAAAACAGAAATAACTGGAATAATGTTACAATGTTCTTGCAACAATCTGAAAATGAGAAATATTTGATATATTCATTAGATTTAAGATGTTCACGTGCCAAGATGGCATTTATTTATTTATTTTTTGTAGTGCAGCAACATATCGGTGCTGTCCGAAGAAAACCTTGTATCTCCAAAATGGTAGCTTTACAGGAGAAAGAAAAACTATTTTAGTTTTAATGTAGGTAAATGGAACCAGACATTTTCCAAGTCAGTTCTTTTAGCCCATTCATAATGAAATTTACATACACTGTAAAAGGTAACAGGTATTTGCAAATTTTGTCAAAAAGTGAAAAACATCAAAAGTGCAGATACGAGGTTTCATCCAAAAACAGCAATATATTAACGCTTGTGTCCTTGTGAATGTGCCTTGGTGTAAAAGCTACATGCTTATAGTTTGAAGGGCAATATTAGTAGTGGACATAAAAGTTATGCTTAGATGCCCTTGCACTGTTTCACCAAAGCAATTACATCTTTACTGCAAATTTCTGAAGTTTTGCTCCTGCATGTGTTACTTTGCAGTGAAGGAAAGAACCTTCAATTCCAATTAGTTATAATAGTTGACTTTTTAGCAGACTTTTTCCCCACCACATAAGCGCATGGAAAGCTTGAGGTAGCACCCATGCACAAAAGCCATATACAGACTACAGACTTAGAGAAGTTAAGACATTTCGCTGCTCTGTGGGCATCCAGAGCACTAAGTCAAAGTCACAGGATGTGGCACAAAAGGCAGCTGTTGATCTCGGATGGATACAAACACTAAAGCCAGCAGAAGGATTTTCCTGGAGTGGGCTATATCATTCTGTGAGTGTCTTCTCACACAGAGCTGTCTGTTCTGATATCAATAACTTGGGATGTTCTATATCGCTGCATCCTCTGAGCTTTATTACAGTCACAACTATCAATCTGGTGCAGTTCACTTTCTTGGAGAAATTGGAAAAAGTCAAATGAGCAACGCCTTTGTAGAACTGCCTGAGTGGAGAAAACGAGTCAGCCTGGTTTCAAACATTACCAGCTATGTTCCTGTTTTATGAGTTGGAGGAGCCATGCTGTGCAACAGATTGGTTGTTTCTTTATGGACAACAGTGACTGTGACAATACGAAGCCAATTTAACTGCTAAACAAAGCTGCTCATGTAATGGAAGACCAAAGAAAATAACACACGAAAGGACTTTATAAGACATGACAGAAAAAGGGACATTGCTTCTGATCTGCCAGTTGAATGGATTTTTGCAGTTTTGATGGCAAAATGGAGTGTAAAGTGAAAATAAGACATTCACATGACATGAAAAGAAGGCATTAAATACAGTCTTATTTTGGCAGAAACGAGTTTAATATTGTTATGATATAATAGTTAATTATCTGAAAGCAAGATAACTACAGAAATGCTTTAGCAAGTAAAAGACAAATTAAATTATTGACATCGGTGTTTTTTTTATATTCGTTTGCAGAGAACATTTACATTTCAGAAGGGTTTCCTTTGTCAACTGCTGCCTGCTGTGGAGGCATATTGCTAAGATGCAAGGAGATTTAGCCGTCCAGAGTACAAGTGCATGCAGTGTCGACTAGTTCTGTGTTCCAATGAAACTCAGATAAGAAAAGGCCTAATATTGGATTCAAAATGTTCAACCAATGTAATAATCAAACTAACTTCACATTAATTTCCCTTCCATCTTCTTGACAGTAGTCATGTCTCAAAGTCAAGGCTACAGTGAGATAGGAGACCTCACTCGTGCTGGTGTGCTAAGGGTCCTCCTCAGTGCTTACTAATGCATATTTGGGATGCCTTAGTAGTCTATACCAACACAGCATGGCTTACTGATATAAACAATGGGATGCATTTAAATCTAATTTTAAAACATGAAACTTTAAAAATCAATTAATTAAAAATGTAATTACTAAAATATTATTCAGGTACCACAGCATCTCATCACTCACAGCCATGTGCTGAAGTGCATAGCACATAAAAATCACCCACTCAACCTGCCTGTGGAAGCAACATCAGCACAAGAACTATAGAAGTATCTCAGTATCAAAATTACAATGAAAATGTATATGTAAAACGGCAATGTATTTTCCACGCATATATGCAACATTGAGCTCAAAATGAACATTTCAATTCAAAACTGTGATCTTATTTTGCCATTTGGTAAACTAGTATTGACAATTCATTTACAAAAAGATTTAGATGCTTTATGAGTAGCTTTAGTTCAATTTAAATGTATTTCCTAAAGTGCATATTTATTTTAGGTGATGGTGCAATCATTGTGTCAAAATCATAATTAAAATGTAATATATCTTCTATGCATTTTCCATCTCTAGTAATGCGTTTAAATTGCATAATCAAAGAGAACATCAAGCCAGAAAGAAGTCACAATTCAAAAGTAAATGGGAAACAGTGCCTTTCCTGTTTGCCAGTTACATATTCTAACCTATTGCGTTTTCAGTTTATAAAATGAGGCTAAAGTTAGCTTCATTTTTAAATGTTCCATTCCAATTTTCCAAACAGTGCTGCTGTAACATCTATGCGCACTGGTGCACCAGAATATAACTGCTGGACTGTTTAAGGTGGAGCAAAAAAATTGAGAAAAAACTGACTAGAAGCCAATGTCAGCTTCATTTTTATAAACCAGATTGATAAACCATAAAACGTAAATTAAATTATTTTCTCATGTGGTCATGTATAAAGACATTAAGCATCACAAGCAGCTGTATTTCTCTTCTTCACCTCACCTACCAACGTAAAAGTAGCTATAAACGCCATGTTTTCAGATAAAGATCACAGTGTGCAGTGGCAAGCATTGGCTGGAGTAGTGTAAGGCATGCAGCCAGTGGACTCTGGAGGAGTGGAAACGTTCTCTGGAGTGACAAATTACGCTTCACTAGCTGGCATTCTGGTAGACGAATCTGGGTTTGTCAGGTGCCAGGAGAACGCTACCAATCAGAATGCATTGTGCCAATTGTAAAGTTTGGTGGAAGAGGGATAATAGTCTGGGGTTGTTGTTTAGGGTTTTGGCTTGGCCTCTTAGTTCTCGTGAAGAGTGATGTTATTGCTACAGCATACAAAGATATTATAGATTTTCCTCTTTGGTAGGACCATAAAGACATGATTTGATGAGACTAGTGTGAAGAAACTGAACAAAGCCCTGACCCCAACCCTTAATGGACACTTTTATGGTGAACTGGAATGCTGATTGTGAGCCTGGCCTTCTTGTCAAACATCAGTGCCTGAGTTTGCAAATGCTCTTTTGACAGACTGGGCATAAATTCCCGCAAACACACTTCGAAATCTTGTAGCAATCCTTGCCAAAATGGTGGAATGAGATGTCCAACAAACTCTTTTAAATGTGATGCTAAGCCATCCACATACTTTTGTCATATATGGCAAAATAACACTGAAATCAAGAGCACTTTGAAATCACGTGATTTACAGAGAACATTTTAAACCGCAGAAATAACTACGTTTATGTGTTGGCCTTAAATGATTAAAAAAACAAAGAGAGAAGGAAAAATGCTGACTGTTCCCTTTATATACTGACAATGGAGCATACATCTTTAAAATGCACATAGTTATGATTAAATTAGCTTACAGCACAATGTGTCTTTACAACAATATGGATCTAAGTGATTTATTACAGAACTGTCAGGGAGAAACGAGAACTGTTAGAATCAGACATATTCACAGTATCTGCCTCCCCATTTCATGGTGCTGTAAAAGTCTCCCACCCACATTTTGTTTTGGCAGTGATCAATGTCTGACACTTCATAATTCATCAGTGGGGTTTTTCACATTTCATACATAATGCAATTTTACTCAACTGCTGGGTCACGTTCCTATTACTCCCTGTGTTGGCAGCATGCACAGTGCAAAGCATGAGGCTTTACTCTGCATTGCTCTGTATTCTCCATTAGTGATTCAGTAATATTCTCTGTTTCCCAGTTGCTCATTTGCCAGGCGAAACAGAATGAGCTGGGGTTGCGCTCCTCCTTCAGCCTTCATCATTATTCTCATTCCCCCTTTTGTTGCTCTTGTTCCACTGCGGCTGCCCATCTTTGGCACAGTGTTAAAGGAAAACGTTTTTCAACCTAATCTCCATTTGCTGCACCTATATTGTATCGATTATCACAGACAGTCACATCAGTGCGTTTTGTTGTAGAATGGGCAGCTGCTCAGTTCTGTCAATACCTATTGGTCAATGTATTCTTGTACAGATTAGCGATTACCTGATCACCAATTCTAATCCTATATTAAAGCAATGTTATTTGATTTTTGCCATTTTATGGATTTCTGGACTTTTGAAAATCGCATACAGTAATAACAAGAGAAAATCAATTTTAAGGTAAACAGGAAAACTACACAGCTGAAACAAACAGTGTAGGTGAGGTATAACTGGTTGTGCTTTATGTTTATGTCCATTTGAAAACATAAATAAAAACTTAGTAATGCATGTGCAGTTTTGAATAAAAAATTAAATATTTTTTATTGTTAATGCTCTGCAATACGTTCCTGCATGTCCTGCAAGGAAGCCCCTCAAACTGCACATTTGCTAGCTGAAATATGTTATGAATAGAGCTGTATTCTACCATTCTCAGTCTGGTTCATTTTCTAGAATGGAGGGAAAGCTTTTCATCCCAACCTGATTTTCACAATGTTCTAGACAACGTATGCTCATACGTAGACCAGTAGTAAAGAACAGTAGTAATACAAACTGTGAAAGAAAAGTTACATTTATCACATAAAAAGTGAAACTTAGCTTACCTCCGATCTATTGGTTACAAGTTATCATCATTCCCACAGTAAATATGAGAGAAACATGAAAGAAAAATATACAAACACAGGTGAGAAAATCACCATGAAACCTTTTTTAATGCAACTCTGCTACTCACCTTGTTTTCATAATGTGTCTGTAATCTAATACTATTTTTATTTCCTGTAACTGTAACGGAATACTGTTACCTTTTGGTAGCCGGATTACGTAACACTGTTCCATGCATTCTGTTACTATCATTATACTCTAACTAACTCAGTCTTAGCATGAAGCAGACATGAATTAATGTCTTCCCAAAGCTTCTTTAAAGGAAGTTTTATTCAACTTTTGAACAGTAACATAGAAAAAAAATTCCAAATACTTTAGCTTTCCCAGAAATGTCTGGTATCCCACAGCACTACATCAGTAACAAACTACCACAAACTTTCTTCCTCTTTAAAACTAGTCCCATCTCTGAAAGAATGTGTTATACAGATTTACAGCTTCACTTATAAATATCTTTGAATGAAGACTTCATGGATGACGCAAATGTTCTAATAAAATATGTTTTTCTCTTAAACATTCAGCAACTGCCCATTGGCTTATATTAAATTACATTGCATTTTGTGTCAGTTTTCTGTTCAGTTTTTTAAATACTGGAGAATGTTGGGAAATTATCTGCCATACTAATAAACCATCAGATTGGTTCAAAAAGCTGGAATATTCCTTTAAATGAGGTTACACTCACACATTCACACACAGACAAAACCTCCTTCCCACACAATGAGCCTCAAGTACCCTCTAGCTGGCAGAGGGTGATTAGTGATTAGGTTGGCTCTTTTTTCGGTTACAACTTTTCCATACCTTTCTCCACTTCCTCTGCAATTATTGAGGAAGTCAACGAGCCTCTAACAAGTGAACCGCTCTTCTGAACGAAACGACAGAACATGGAAAAGGTGAAGTGTTTGAGCGTTGTGCATAAGGCAAGATGGATTTGAAGCGAGGGAAAGTCTTTCATCTTCTGGTACAATAGTTGCTCCAGTTTTTAGGCTTCACTGGAGAGCCATTTTCTGTGGAAAGTTAGGATAACTTCACTATTGTGTACCTAGTGGCTGAACACTCATGCAAAGCTGGCACTCAGAAAAAAAGCCATGATGTGCTTCCTCAAGTAGGAGAGCAGCCAGCGAAGGCTTTAGGCCTACTTTCGGGTATGAAGACTATTCATTTGGCCTTCAAAAAGAAAAAAAAATTCAAAGCAAGCCATCACCTGAAAGGAGAGTAGTTTGTAGTTGTGGTGACGATTGATCCTCCATATGTGACTGCAGAAACCAGTTCTGACATAAACCTTGGTGCGGACTGCCTTTTAGCTCTTTTCAGTTTTTAAAATGGAAACATTTGAAATGACTGAAATGATTAGTTTTTCTGTTTTGGCCTTCAATCCATGACAGAATGGCATTTTTGACCACCAAAAATTGACCTTTTTGAAACACTTTCCAGTGAGGACAAATTTGGAAAAGGCTAAATGTATCATGCACAGGGAAGACTTTTGAAAACACTGACTCATCCTGTGATGGTCGCATAATCACTCTGCTTTGAAATGAACTACAGTGTCTTTTTTTAAAAAGACACTCAAGCTGGGTTTTCTATGGTTTTGTCTGTCTTATGAGCTGCTTGTTAGGTTTAACCCCTTTCCGCAAATTTGAAAGATTAGACAAAAAGGCGAAATAAGTTTTGGAAATCAATTGACCAATCAACAGTGATGCCACAGCCATCTGTAACCAGGAGTCCAAGAAAAGCAAAATTGACCTTGCTGTCTTTGGATGGGTAGAATGGGCTAAGTTCCCCGCCCATCACATGGTAGTCTACACAGGTGACTATTAGCTGATGTAACAGACTTGGAAGTGCTTTCCTCTACGTATGTTGAACTGTCTGTTGGCATGAGTTGTGATGCAGGGCTGCTTGACAAGTCTGAGGTAATTCATGCTAGTGTTTACTTCTCTTCAAGCTTCATCCAGCTTGGTAACATCATTTGATAGCGGGAGAACTGGCAAGCGGAACTCACCATGACCAAATCGTAGGAAAGTTTGGTTTAAAAAAAAAACAAAAAACCCTCAAACCTCAATAATGTTTGAAAATAAGGGGAAAAAACAATATGGATGAACAGTGCTCAAAAACAATATAAAAAGCAGAAATTTGGGACTGTTTTTAAAACAATTCAAAATGCTAACATTTTGAAAATGACAAACAGACGTGTTGTGAAAAGAAATCTTTTTGAAATATATGTAAAAACACTAATTTGTTTTGAAGGGATGTTTTTGCTTCATGTTCCAAATGCTAATGTGTTGAAAACAAAAGAATTGTTGCCATAAAATATGCCCCCTCAATTGTATAGATTTATTGGTGTGGACAAGACTTAAAACTTTAACTCTGCCTATTTTCAGAAGTGAGTTAGTTCCAGATAAAGAAACAGGCAAATATTTGCAAACTGAGCTGAGTTTCCACTGAAAGGTCAGAGTTAGCTAATAAATCCTGCACATCCCCAGAGTTCGCTTTCACCTCAGCACCTCCACGGAGGATGGCATCATTAACAAGATAAGTGTCTGTCTATCTGTGGTCTCTCCACAGGCTGTGTCTGAGAATTGTGTCTGAGCACTGGCGACTTTGTGTGCGAGGGCGTTTTTTTCCCCCCGCTTTCTCCAGTAGGCATATGATATTTGTCACCATTTGAAACACCACAAGTAGAAACCAACAAGTGGAAGCGCAGTAGCGGTGTCTCTGCCTCGGATTTTAAAAGTCAAGCCTTTCTGTCTGTGGGTGGAAAAAAGGATTGCAACCTGGTGAAAAACAAGTAATGATCCACAAACAGTGCAGCAAAACTAGAGCCCTGGAGGTCTGGGGGTGGAGAACAATATCAGGAAAACACATACATAGAACTGTATTACTATAGAACAAATGGTCTCTATCACTTCAGTGTCTGTCATTATTAATGCATGAATATTTAACACATGTAGCTGCCAAAGAAGTATATGAAGGTAAAATCAGAATATCTTAACATGCTTTATTAAACAGCCTTGAACAAATCACACATTCTGTAGTGTGTTCAGAATGTACCTATTAAAACAGAGGCCTAGCTATGAGTGGGCCTGGTTAATCTTTTCCCACTCAAATGAAATTCAAATTCAAACTGCCATCATTTATTTTTTTCTGCACTTGATGATGGGCTACTTTTAATGTCTTACAAACATACAGAATTTAAGCAGCATTACTGCTGTTTCAACAGGTAAACATCTGGAGTGGGTTTAAAGGACAGGGCTTAAGCCTAATCCTGAACTACACAGTATTCCTAATGGACATTCTCCCATGAGGACTAGGCTTAATCCCTGACCTGAAAACCAACCCCAAGCAACAAACTCAGAAAACAAAAATGACTTTTGTTTCCTTTTCATTTTTAGTATTAGACACAGCCAGCTTTACATAGGTCTTTTTGAAGCACTGCTTAGCTGCTAGCTTGCTAGACTTGCAAAGCCAAACATGATATTGTAGCAAGAATACACGTCTGGGGACAACCTGTTAAACTTTTGTTGCTGGATTGTGATGAAATCCACCTCAAATAAGGGTACGTCCTGTAAAACCCACCCCCAAATCCCTCTAGTCTGTTTAACTCATTAAAATCCCAGGCTCATTTTATATTAAGGCTTATTATTCAGTAACTGCAGGGACTTCACTGCAAACTGGTTGAGCTATTCTTAGGTTATAGAAGTTATAGTGTGTAATAAAACTTGTGGACCCTGGCCATTTAAGGGGTTAACTCAAAAACAAATCTGATAGCTTGTCTTTTCCTGGAAATAGCTGCCAACTATTTCAACATCACATATACTCCAGCTGTGCTGTCATTAATGCGAAGGGCATAAGCCACAGACAGCCGTTGGTAACCCATTATCAAGTTATCGCTAAACCAGTGACGATATACACAGCTAAAATACTTTGCTTTAATGGACCTGTTCTTCACTTGCAAGAGGTAATATTCATTTATATCTCATGTAATGTGTGAAACACACTTCTACATGCTTATGTGGAGTTTTTTGAGTGTATTTTTCATCCATGCTAACTTATTCTACATCCATTGCTTAACAACAGGCTTTCCGTGTGTGAGATATTGTTGACGAGCGCACCATCATTACCTACACTGAATTCCACCTTCGTGAAGCATTGGATTGATCTAGAAATCTCAGACTCAGTTTGTTCCTGTAAGAGTAAGTCTACTTTTCTACCCACATTTAGCCCACATGTTTGTCCCCAGACGTTCTTGTTAAAATACCATGTCAGGCCTGGTGAGACTGCTAGCTTGCTAGTTTTACTAGTTGACTATATTACCTTTTGTCTTGTGAATGAATTGATGGCTTATCAAAAAATAAGTGCATGGAAATCTTAGAAATTCTACAATACACTAATGAAATACAACGCTGTGCTTTCTAATGTTCAACTTTAATATTTTATCAGAATGTCTTTCCTAATATGTTCCCAATTAGTGTAGCTGCCCACCCTAGGATCCATCCATGTAATGCTACATAACAAAAAAATCTAATTAAAAAAATCATTATAGCTATGTAGCATTTCCAGTCCAACTGCATACTGTATACGCTAATAGATAACAATGTTTTTGTCCCTGCAGAAAACTAAAGATTATTTGTTCAGACGTGCTTGTTGAAAGGCCTCATCTGTACTTCATGAGTAGCTGCATCCACACAAAAAGGAATCCAGGCTTTTCATTCAAGAGAAATATGGCAGCTTAATGTAACCCATATGTATATTGCATGAGGACAAGAAACCCACATTCAGTTCCCCAGAGTGGTATAGGGCACACGGCTTTTCACAGGAAAACCAAAAATTGGCATTATTCTTCAAAAGAAGAACTTCTTCTACAAAGCTTTTCCACTAAGCTATTAACAACAGCCGAGGAAGGTGTTGCATTATTGAAACATCATCTTGTATCAGCTCCTAAATTGAGGCTGTGGTCCTTGTCAAGA
Organism: Pygocentrus nattereri; assembly: GCF_015220715.1. Classification (NCBI taxonomy): domain Eukaryota; kingdom Metazoa; phylum Chordata; class Actinopteri; order Characiformes; family Serrasalmidae; genus Pygocentrus; species Pygocentrus nattereri. The sequence goes on from NC_051230.1 coordinate 16,845,666, forward strand.
ATAATGACACGCATGCTTCAGAGGTCCAAGTTGGTCCAAGTTCCCATTACTGTAGTTTCTAAATGTAATGGAGGGAATGGGGGAAAGTGTTACAGTTAGGCACTCGAGCAATCTTATGTAAGCTGTGACTCTTTCGCTCTCTCTCATACACATTCACACAGTCCTGCTCTCACCTCTTCCGAACAGTGGTTCCCCAGAGACCTGATGCTAATTGAGTTCCTGCGAGATAAGATGGAGTCAGAGGCTGTTGAAGAGGGAGGTGCTTTCACACTTCATCTTCTGCTCTGACAATGCATTCCCTCCAGTCAGCATATTTACAGGTCTAGTGTCATAAACAGATTGCGTGAATGACTATCAGAGAGAGAGAGAGAGAGAGAGAGAGAGAGAGAGAGAGAGAGAGAGAGAGAGAGAGAGAGCGAGAGAGAGAGAGACAGAGACAGAGAAAAATCTGGAGTCATTGAAGATACCCTTGAATAAGATGAGGCTCGAGTTAGAAAGTAAAGTATGCACAAGTCAACTTTCATCTGGAGCAAGGAAATGTTGGTATTAGTTAATATTAAAACCCTCTCCTTGTATCTACACTCTTTGTCCATTGTATCAGCTCCAATTACTATATAGGTGCACTTTGTATCTCTACAATTACAGACTGTAGTCCATCTGTTTCTCTGCCCACTTTGTTAGCCCCCTTTTTACCCTGTTCTTCAATAGTCAGGACCCCCACAGGACCATGACAGAGCATTTATTATTTGAGTGGTAGATCATTCGCACAGCGGTGACACTGACGTGGTGGTGGCGTGTTAGTGTGTGTTATGCTGGCATGATGCTGTTAATTTACTGAACAAGTTAATCTTTTAATGTATTCCTGTGATGATGGTGCCAAAGGAATAAGAACAGATGATGAAAATAAATAGCAAAAACTTAATTTCCCCTCACTAGAAATGTCCCGGTCTGCAGATAGTGGCCTTCTACAAATACCCTCTGTAAAATATAGAAAACATGGACAGATTCTTTCAGCTGTTATGCTTCTAAACTGTGGAACTCAATTCCACCTTTTATTACACAGTCAAGCTCAGTGCTCACTTTTAAGAAGCATCTAAAAACATATCTGTCTAAGTAAGCATTTAATTAAAACTCTATGTCTCTTGTTCTAATTTGATCTTTTTCATTTTGTTCTGATACTAAATAAACACTAATATTAAGATTTCTTGTATAACTATGTTTTATCCCGTCTGTAAAGCACGTTGAGCTGCCACCGACGTGAAAAGTGCTAGATAAATAAAAATAATGATGATGATGATTATTATTAATAACCTTATTTTCATCCCTGTTACCTTTGAGACTGAAAAATGTAAATGACCTCTGTTCTGATTGTGCCCCATTCAAAAGCAGGCCAAACTACTTATAACTGGATACCTGCTTTAGGCTATAGGTAGATATATGTAAATGTGTTGTGCTTTTGTGACATCACCAAAACAATGAATTCAAAACAGACTGTTTTTGCACCTTAATTTCTACATATGTATTGGGGAGTAAATGGTACATTTGGAAATTTTGCTTGTTCTTATATATTAGAAAAAAACTCTTTTATTGAAAAATAAAAGAGGAAAATCCTATTTTCCATTACATGGGCCCTTTAAAGAAAGTATAAGTTCTGTAAGTAGCAGCTTTTTTCTGAACATGAGAGTATAAACAGTTTATTATTGCATTTGCTTCTATTGCTTCAGGGCAATTTAATGGTACATTAACTTTATGGAGCTGCATCACAGTTCAAAATCATTAAATGCTCATATATAATTGTGATATCGATTTTTAATGGCTGTGCTTTATTTTTAACTAGCGCCTACATCCATGGGTGGAGTTTCAAAGAAGACTGGCAGATGTTGGAATTGGACAGTGAGATATTTTAATGAGCCTCATTTGTGACTTTAATGCAGTTGCCAGAAGCCATGATAATACATTTCCACTTACAGTGTGGGACCAGCAAGTAGAATTAAAACATCCGAGGTTTCTGAGTACCCCCTGTGAATAAAATAAAAGTGGCTACTTGAGGCAATGCATGATCTTAACATCACTTTACCACGTACATACATCACTTCATGTATTATTAAACCTATATGAAGTGGGAAAACAGTTCAGAAGTTTTTATGTGTTCATACATTTGCTCCCATAGTCCCTCTGTCTTCTCATGAACTGAGCAAGCAAGTTGCATATGCCAATGACATCTGGCAAATTTAATTATAGATTGGTCAGCTATGTGATTTTCAGTTAACGAAATGAATGTAACTTGCCACAAAACACCTGCAGTCCAGTATAAAACCATGAACATGTCTACTACTGAGGAGACATTTCCACCATCCCTCAAAGGAGTTTAGTAAAACTGAGATTAATAACTGGCTACTCACACTGATTTATCAGTCTACTCAGGTTTTAGCAGAGCTCAGTAACACTGAGATTAATAACTGATCAACACATTGGCTTAATAGTCTGCTCAGGCTTTAGCAGAGCTCAGTAACACTGAGATTAATAGCTAATTTTATTACTATTATTATTTTTTTTTAATTTGCTGGGTATGTATTCCCCCAAAAATTTAAAAAGGTAACTGGATTCTGGTTCTTACCTCTTCAAAATGTAATGTGGACTCACAACAAATAATTTCTGTAAAGTAATCCTGAAGGTAATCAAAAATAGATTCATGTGTGGTCCACATTAGTTGAATCAGAGTCTTTAGCATAGCTCTCAGTGGTCACTGCTTATCAGACAGTGTTTATCAGTCTGATTACTTTTAATGGGCCTTTCATAGTAAACATTACTATTAGTGATATTAAGATAAAGAGACCCTTAGTAGTCCCACAACGGGGAAATTTCACCTCCGCATTTAACCCATCCGTATAGTGAAACACCACATACACTCTAGTGAGCACACTTGCCTGGAGCAGTGGGCAGCCCAATCCGCAGCGCACTGTAAGCAGTTGGGGGTTAGGTGTCTTGCTCAAGGACCCCTCAGTCATGTGCTTTCAGCTCTGGGGATCAAACCAGCGACCTTCTGATCACGAGGCTGGTTCCCTAACCTCCAGCCCATGACTGCCCCCAAGTACTGATCAAACACTGAAGTTATTTAACATTGTCATATCTATCTTACGCAGGAAAACAGATAAATTTAATTTCTCAACTGAACTAAATGAAATCTAATAAAATCAGTGTTTTTCAATTAAATCTGCAGATATATTTTTACACTTCTCTAAAGGTCAGTCTTAGAAATTGGTTGCATTTTCTGCTGCTTATGATGTAGGCAATCCCAAACATATTCAGTAATGTTGAGGTCTGGTCTCTGGGGTGGTCAGTCCACTGTTTTGAGAACAGCAGCAGCTTGTTTATTTGGTTTTTCTTCTCTTTTGTCAGTTTCCTTTCTTAATAACAGCTGCTTGACAGCTACACATCCTTTCAGACCCACCGTGCTGAGTTTTTCTTCTCACAGTGGAAGGATGGACAGAAGCACCTGTAGATTTTTTTCAAATCTGAAGCAACAGCGGAGCTTGATTTTCTCCTCTCTTTAAAAGATTAAAGCTTTAAGTCCTATTTATCTGGTAGTGACTTTTCCCTTTCTTTATGCAAGTAGATTATCTATACTCTCCTCAGAAATACCTCCTGAAAACGAATAACTTATACTTGATGGCAGTTCTCTGGCTTTTGTGCAGTACTGTACATTCACCTTTTCAGTCTGCCGTTTAGTTCTGTCTGTCAAACTTAAGTTATAAGGAGTGTTTCACCCAGACTGCTTTAAGAATACAAGACAGCCAGTTTCCAGAACAGAGGTAATTTCCATAAAGACACAGTAACAAGAATAGCCTGTTTCATTCTAAGGGATGAAGCAATGGGCATATAAAAATGAAGTCTGACTGTTTTTTGCACATAAACCCACAGAAGCATTATAAGTGGACTGCAGGGAAAAAACTAAAGAAACTAGAGGAAAGATGTAGGATATGGCCCTTTACATAACTCTCCTTTCTTCCCTCCTAGGACTCCTTGCAGGCCTACACAAGACTAATGTGTCAGCCATAACTCTCAGATGATGTGTTTTCGAAATCCATACAAAAGGCTTGCTCAGTAGACAGCTCCCGAAATGAGGCGAGGCTCATGTACTTTTCATAGGTTGTCACTGCAGTGTTGTAGCTTGGTCGTCTTCCAAAAAGAGTGCTGTTGTGCCTAATTGGTCTTCACATACCGGGAGACAAGTTGAAATCTGGGATGTTTATGTCCCTTTGGAAAAATCCAGGATGGAGAGTACATAATTGGGGCAATTTTGTCTCCATAACTGGTTTGGTATTCTTTATTCTTTGATGTGACTCATGTGATCATGGCTTTTGAGCAGGAAATTATGCTCCAGTCATTTTCTCGGCATGGGTCTTCTGGAGCATAGAGGAGTATGATGTTATTTCCAAATGAAATGTTCTTCAGGAAATACGAGCCCAATTTCATATGCTAGAGCAATGAAAGGCAGATCCTGGCAGGCTTAATGGAAGAAAGCAACTCAATCAACTGTAATTCAGGTGGAAGAGAAATTCCTGGGAGGGAACATTTCCCCTACAACAATTCTATACCCCAACTAACTATGGTGAAATACTACAAGTGTACATACTCAGTTTTAACGTGATTACAGTATTCACTGCAGGGAGGGCAGAAAGGAAAGCCGAAGAGAACGAGAACAAGTGTCTCTCTGTGGATGAATATGCTGTATTTAAATTTCACATTGAGATTTTGTTACTCTTCAGACAGAGAGTATGACGTACTGTTCCCACTGGAAATAAGAATATTTCAAGTTAGAAGAGTTTCTCTTCATGTAAAAACTTTAGTAGTTTTCTTTTACAGTCTTTCACTTTGGGCCACACATTAGCTCTTCTCAATGAAAGAAACTATGAATTTGGGGGGAAAAAAACAGCATTTAAAAATATATGAAAATGGACAAAATATTCAGTGCCCTTTTGGAATTAAATAAAACAAACAAATGAAAGAAAAATGTCATTTAATTCAAGTAACTATGATAATAGCAGTGAGGCATTGTACCTACATTAGTGGCATTTATATATGTATGTATGTATGTATGTATGTATGTATGTATGTATGTATAAGTGTAACAATGCCAGTAGCCCATGTGGTAAAATTTCAAGGTGAATGGACCAATAGTAACAGCCCAAAATTATATGGGAAAAAATCTTGTTCCATCAAATTTTGCTCAAAATTAAGAACATTTTTCTCCTGTAAAATTACTGCATGAGGTTTTGTCCTGACAATAATTCTATGCAAATTTAGGCTGAGTTTAATTTAAATGATAATGTTTTGACCTCTATGCTATGCACTTATTGGCCTTTTCTACTGGTGTTGCTACTGTCTCTCTCTCTCTCTCTCTCTCTCTCTCTCTCTCTCTCTCTCTCTTTCTCCGGGTTTATACTAATGCCTGAAACACATTATAAAAAACTTGGGACAGTTACAATTTATGACTAGGAACTCTGTAAAATGTTTAAAAAAACATCTTTAACAGGTGATCCAATTATGCCTGAATATAAAGGGAGCACCCAGCAATGGCCTAGATCTTTATTAGCAAGGACAGATTGAGGCATGGCACTACACAAATGCGTCAGCAAAAAATTCAGCAGTTTAAAAATAACATCCCTCAGCCAGAGATTTTAGATTTTTCACTCTCTATAGTGTATAGTATCATCAAAAGATCCAGAGAATCAGAAATCTGTGACCATAAAGGAAAAGGCAGACAACCACAAATGAGTGTCCATAACCTCAAACCACTCAGACTACACTGCCATTTTCTCTGATGGGTATGATAGCATGGGCCTGACAATGCTTTGAAAAACAGGTGTCAATAAACAGTGTCTGAGCCTCATTCACAAATGCAAGACTGTACTATCCACAAAAGAGGTCATATATCAACAATATCCAGAGATGCCAAAGACTTATCTGCACTCAAGCTCATCCCAAATGAACTGATATACAGTGGAAATGTGTGCGGTGGTCAGACAAGCCAAACTTTCAGATCATTTATGGAAATAATGAAGGTTGAAAAAAGAAAAAAAAGGACCATCTAGATTTATTTACAGCTTGCTGGATGTGCTGCTTTACTTTAGAAGTCCTCTTAAGATTATGAGGTTCACCCTCAAGCTGTCTTTTCAGCAATTCTTGTGAATAAAGCTATCATTCAATACATGTCTAACAGGTGGTCATGCCTGCTTTCACCAAGGCCTTGTTTGCACCTGGCATTACTGGGTTGACCAATCACAAGTGGACAATGTGACTAGGAGATGTGTTGTGATCTGATCACTCAAGCCACTTTCAGAGGTGTTCAGGATTGCATAAGACCACATAACCTATTTAGAATGAATGCTAAAGGACCACCTTTATCAGCTACATCATCACAGCAGAGATGTCTCTCGTTTAGTACTATGCAGGAACAATGAATGACAGAAAAATTTGTTAACTAAAGAAGGAGAACAGGCTGCCTGTCTTTTCTTCTGAAGAATGACTTGGCCGGAATATACTTACTTCACACTTTGGACAAATGCCTGCCCTCAGCACCAAAAGCAACTTGGCCCAGTGACATTTCAATTAAGTGATGGATCACGATGGCATGCCAGTTGAGAAGAGTGCCAGCCTTTATGCCCTGAAGTGAAACTCTGTTCTTTAGAGCGGTCATATATATTCTCCCTGATTCAAAGTGCCATCCCCATACACTGTTTTAAAAAAGGTACCAAAGGCTTTTTGAAGTGAGTTATGGAACTACTTTTTAATCTCAACAGTAGTCATAAGGAGCCCCTGCTCAGCAGTTTCAAGGATTTCCCCAATGTCTGTCTGCCCTGTGTTGATCTGGTGACCTGCCTTCCACCCAATGACTGCTGGTATAGGCTCCAACAGCCCCATGACCCAGGAGGACAAGTGACTTAGAAAATGTGTTTTAAATGAAATATGTAAGCCTAAAGTACCATTTTTAAGTTTAACCAACCTACACTTTACGTAAAATTAATATTTTATAATATATATAATATTATACTTGAACCAGATATTACAGCCAATAACTAATTTGTAACCACTTTTGTTTTCAACAGTGTAGACACTTGCATTTATTGTAGTCCTTGTCTTTACAAGTTAAAAAAACATTAAGATTCCGCATGATGGATATGGAAACAGAACTGAATTTTTATTGCACAAATTATAGCTCTGTGCAGTGCTGTAGAAACACACACATTAACCCCATTTCCTCAGTGCCATTAGCTGCTCTCCCACCTTTAAATGACAGGCTGTACCCACAATCAATGCAGATCGAGTCCTGAAGCTATATTTAAAACAGGAACAGCACATACCTTTTAAGATACCTTTTTAGTTGACACCTCTAGAAACAGTGGTTTACCTGCTCGACCCCAATGTTCTTCAGTCCATACCAGCCTAAGGCTTTAGCACAGACAGCACAAGAGCATGAACCATGGTCAGTTTTACAACCTCCCTAAGGCCTGAATATTTACCTTTTTGTGCCACCCTATTTCTTATTCTTACGACCCGTATGCTCATGCCCTTTAACAAGCAGACCAAAATACAGGTACAGAAAGCCTGAACATAAACAAGCGCACAGCTGTACTCAACATGACAGGCCTTTACTTTCCAAATATTACCCTGCCACTTTCATCGGCTCCATCCCTGCTGTTTAGTTCTTGGATATTTATAGCTTCTGGCAGTAGAAGGTTAATTGAACTGAAATGGGTTGTTCGCTGAAATTCGACAGCAGAGCGAAAGCGCATGCAGAGGGGAAACAATACCCATCTGAAAGGCTTTCAGGCCTGCAACAGCCGAACTTCTCTTGAAGCACAGTCTGAATTCAAATTGACAGACCCATTTAAACACCCTGTGTAGTAATGTTATCTTGTTATGGAACGTCTTGTTTCATTTCCATTACGCACAAGCTCAGCTGGAGATGTCAGTGGCATGAACGTGTAAAACGCTTCAAAGTCCTACTGCAAATGCAAGCATGGTATAAAAAAATGAGTTGAGGAAATGTTCCTTAAAAATGCAGGCCAATTATTCAAGTCATAGAAAAACTGACAAAAGGTTCCATTAAAATAATTAATTTTTTTGAAGGGCATTATGATCAGCAACCTCCACATAATTAAAACCATACCAATTCATTTGTAAGCCTACATGTTAAAAACCCTACTCTCATAGAAAGCTATATTTTACAAGAAGGAACTTTAATAAGACCAATGGATCCGTGTATTTTAAAGTCATAGTGAAGTTTATGGCTGTATATTTATTATTCAAACAATTAAAAAGTCTGTGGTTAATTTGAGGCCTTCAGGTGGGAGAAAATGATAACACATTCAATATATGTAATGTGTCATTTTATTTACAAATAACCTTAAGGGAACCACATCTGAAGAAACGAAGACAGCCGTTCTTTGCAAGGATCCACAATGACCTGTAACACACAACACGGAGGGGAAAAAATTTAAAAGGATATGAGACAACAGCAGTTTATGCATGTAATATGTAACTGTTCTAACGATCAAACTAGGCAGTAATCGTCAGATCAGTACATTCTACAACAAGCCTCCTAAAAATGACTAGAAATGTGATTCATCACTTCTGTTGCTTAAACAGCCAATAAGAAAACATTACGAATTATCTGCTGAAAATGGATACCCTCTGTTGCTACGTAGTGTGCAACTTATTACAAATTAAACAACAACAACAACAACAACAACAACAAACAAACAAACAAACAAACATGCAGTTAATTGAAATCACTTTTCCTCGTTCTATTTTCTGGCCTGAGCATGTGAACTTGTTCAAATACTCACTAAAGTAAATGCCCAGCTTCAGAAGAGGTACATTACACTTTAAAAACTCAAACACTTTTCCAGTTATGCTACTGTTGACCTAAACCAACAGCGATGAAACATGCATACAGAAACAGATCTACAATACACATATAAAGTGTGTGTGTGTGTGTGTGTGTGTAAGAGAAATTTACCATGCGAAACAGGCAAAGGCTTCACTTCTTCAGGATCTGGTGCCTTACGACAAGGAAAGGGAAGGTAAAGCCGCTGCCGAAGAACAGCACCATCATACCCAGCAGCCTCCACTTGTTTTCTACAGAGAAAGGCAGGTTCTGCAAAAGAGAATTACATCTGTGACTTAGGACCTCATCTATGCAAAACTGTGACAGCTCTGCATCCATGCGGAGCTCACATGAACGATTAAAACCTAACCCTACTGGTCAGATGTGTTACATTTAGGGAAAACAACAACGGGCAGAACGTCTGATTTTAGGAACCAGTGACAAACTTTAAAGACTTGTCAATTGGACTAACGCCGCATAAACAACACTAACGTTACTGAAATGAAAGGCTACAAAGCGACAAGCTACCATAATCACCTTGAAAGCTTCATATAGTAACGTAGCCGACACGTTTCTGTCTCCTTTGTCTAAAGATTTAATACAAAAAAAAAACAAAAAAAAAAAAAACAAACACTCAGTTTAACTTTTGTCCACTTCAACTTTCTAACAAATTTCACGCGAGCTGGACTGCATGAACTTGGCTTCCAAGGTACGCAGACTAATAGCCAGGTTGCTACGTATTTCCCTTGAGAGTCCTTAGTTCAAGTGATCAATTACGCTAATTTATAAATATATTTATTTGTTTTAGTTGATATTTAGCCGTTTATCAATGACTGGGCACAAAACGGAGTAAGTTTCAACACAGAGTTTTACTAACAGTAGCCAAACTATGAGCACAAGCAGCCTGTCAGTTAGCTAGCTAGTTAGCTAAGCTGGGTAACGTCACTGCCTCTCTGACCGATATTTCACTAACGTTAACACACTCAGCAACTACCACCGTGTCCTTTGCTCAACTACGGTCCTATTACACACAGTCTTTGACATAAGCTTACCAACGTCTTGCTTTCATTTTCAGCAGCTAACGTTAACGCTAATTTCGGAAATCCAGCCGGTATGACCTCCAAAGAGGCTTCAGCGCGGAGCGAGGCCTGGCAGTTAGCCTGGCTAACGCTAGTTTGTCACAACCTCAGCACAAAGGGTAGTTTTATATGAGTTTAATAGCAGGGGATTACCTTCCCTGGTCCCTCAGCATAGTGCGAAGAGCGCACAGCAGAGGTTGCGAACCGGCGAACTGCTTGTCCGAGCATGGTTTGGGGTCCAACGTGCTAACGAGCTGCTTGGCGGCTTTGAGTGAGCTAGCGACCTTGTTGGAATGGAGAGGAAGAGGAACAGCAGCCTGGGTAACACAGTCGCGAGTGCTTGTGGGAAATGAAGTTTTCTGACAGTGTCACGTACCGACTGTCTTCTGAAGGCCGGGATCAGAGATGAATGGATATTATTAGCAGAGGTGAGAGGGTACCTATATTCAACTAAAAACACTGTGACATCGGTGAAATAGCTTTCCAAAAAAAAAACAAAAAACAAACAAAACAAAAAAACCCAACGTGAGTAGATATACAAAAAGATCAGATCTGAAATCTGCTCAAAGGGGAATTGGTGTATAATTCAGTGGTTGAGACGCAAATATAGCCACTTCTTTTGCTACACAAACTCATTAGTGAACCAACATAATGTTGGTGGAGGTAAAATAGTAGTAAATCTAAAAAAATAAAAATAAAAGCTTTCGTCTGTGACCATTTTGCCTCTCAATGCCCTGCATGTACCACTCTGGCATGAATGAATTTAAAAACTATGTTTTGGGCTGAAATCACACCAAGCAGTGTATTCCTAACCACTTCATATAATTACTTTTTATGACACAGCTTTGAGAGGGACATCTAGTTCCTATCACCACCACTGTGAACCATTCTGACCCTGTAACCTTCTCTAGAATGAAGCATTTCACACCAAAACACTCTGAGACTTTGTTTATGTCTTATTCTTTTAATTATGCAGAGTCTTTGAAAATGCCATGCATTTCCCCCTCAACAACTAACAGAACTGCAGTAGCGTAGAAAATGCAGCATCTGTGAAGGAAATGAAGTCTTTTGTTTTTGATGCACTTTCGACCTAAAATAACATAAATAAATAAAAATAAAATGCTAAATCTCTGAGGCGCCACCAACCTACCATCATTAAATTAAATAATAAAAAAAGATATTAGTAGTTAAGTCTTAATTATTCAAAGTAACTCACCAACAGTAGATTACTTTCCTCACAAATATCTATGAGCAGGAGTAAAAGTGTTATTGTTTGAATATGTGTAAGTAAGTAAATAAATAAATGTAAGTGCATTAGTAAATAAAATATGTGTTTATCTTTTTAGTTTCAAATGTATTTAAATATTTATTTGGCCTGTTTCATCCATACTCCGTAATGAGTATAGTTAACCCTGTTACCTAGTCATCTCATTATTAGCCAAAATAGCAATAATAATAATAATAATAATGCTTTTCATTTTCATTAATTTGGCTGTTTATGATGATGTTATTACTGTTTTGTCTGTTTAAATATTACAGGGAAATGTTATAGTTCAATCCTACACTTTCTCTCTGCGTTTACCAGGCACACCTATCACATACGTGCTACTCAATAGTAGCATGTATGTGATAGGTGTAGTTGATCTGCTGATGCACTATTAATCAGCCAGTCTCTAGAGAGACCACCAAAAGACCACCATGACTGTACATGCTACTTGGCACATGTACACCAATTTTCTTGTTTTTTAACGCCAATACATCCAAGACCAACTGCTTCTTGCTCTGCCTCTGGCCAAGTTCATTCAAATGAGTAGCCACCATCTCAGTTCCTGTGTTTTGGAGTTTCTACTTAACTTCCAGGATCTTTTACAGTCTCAACTTGGGGAAAACAACTGGAGTGAAAATAACACTGATAGCACCTCTCCTCCCTTCATTTCTGCTCACTGCAAATGTCCTGTGTTGTAAAGAATTTGATTTGCTCTGTTGTTGTCAGTTGTTTCATTGTGGGGCACCTATTGAACTTGGTAGTGATGTGTGATGAGCTATGATGTGAATGGTACCTTCATAGATGGAACAGCAAAACCAGCACCATACCATACCACACATTAGATGGTGACCTTTTCCCCCTCCAGACTGCAATCATGGCTCAGTGCCATGTTGTCCTGGTGATGGTATGTTCTCCTTCAGCTAGGCATTGTGTTGAGTGAGCAAAGTGTACCTAGATCACTTTTGGATAATATTTTAAATGATGTCTATGGAAATGTCTGGTGATGACTGTACTAATGGTAAAACTTCAGAACTGGTGTTCTACCACCAGTAATGTTTCTCATATGGTTCTGTTTGTGTTTGATGGTCCCTATGAGCACATTTCATTTGATCGCAACCTCATAGTTCAAAGAGCTCATTATGAGCCCAGCTGCAGATGAAGGTGATTTGATAATACTTGAGCTATGAAATGCTAAGAGGATATAAATGAGGACAGTCAGCTGTCAGTTTGTAGCACAAAGGAAAATGAGAGAGGAGAGGTTTTCTTGTAAGAGCGGAGCACAATATTGCCATCAAACCCCAATTTACAATCCACTGGCAGCCGAAAGTGGTGCAAAATTGGCCATTTGCAGCTCTTCCAGGTTCGATGTTAAAATCAGCAGTTCAGATGCACTGGCCCAAACGTGTCGGGTCAATGGGTTTAGAATTAAATCCAGGGCACTGCATGGTTCTGTGGCTGTAAAAGTGCTAGGCTCTCTCTCTGATGCAGCTCTGAGTGCTGTGCTGATGAATGGGCAGAATCAAAAAGGGAGGATACGCTGAAGAGGTTTTTTTTTTTTTGCACGCAAAAGCTTGTTTTCCTCTCCGTTATGAAGAGGGAGGTAGAGCACATTTTCCCATGAGCTATCAGGGCACAATATAGCCCAATATAAACCTCACTTGTGACTAATCCACAGAAAAAAGAGGGAAAAAATTGCAGTTGAAATTCTGCAAGAAAACAGTCTCCCCACATCTTTTGTAAACAGGTTTCTCATAGTAGTCTGTAGAGTGAGGCTGTGGAGTTCAAATAAGAGGAAAACACCTTTCTGATGATGTATCTTGAAGGTGGGATGTACAGGAGGGCAGGGAAGCCATAAAGTTATCATTTTCAGGATTGTTATCCTGAGATAACAATTTAACTGTCTTGTGATCTCAAGATAATGAGTTATTTTGTCATCTGAAGACAACAAAGCTGTTATCTTGATAACAAGTTAGTCATCTTGTGATTTGAAGATGACAAAATTGTTGTTTAGATAATGAGTTAATCATTTTGCTATGTCAAGATAAAGTTGTTATATTGAGATAATGAGTGAATTATCTTGTGATCTCAAGATAAGTAACTAGTTATCTCAATATAACAATCCAGTTAATAATAGCAACAGCTCATGGCCTTTTGGCAGCTGGCTGCTACTGTTACTGGAAGCTGAATATCTTACTGCAGCCATAGAAACTTCAAACCATCTTTATTTAGAGGATGGATTACTTGACTGGCAGAAACGACTCATCAAATAAGAAGGGAAATAAGTAAAAGACATAGATTGTAAGGTACCTTGCTAGCTAGATATTTTAAATCTGTTTAGCTTCTTTTCTCTCATTGAAAGGGCAAAAAACATGTCCTTGGTGCTGATTTTGTGTTAAATAAAAACTACAGTCATGCTAGCTTTGTTGTATATATTAGCCTATAGCTCAGTGACTTGACTAGCAGTCTTAGGATTGGGAGACACTAGACATTCCCAGTGGTTCTATGAGGTATTTCCATAATGCAAGTTGGGTAATAAAGTGAAAAAATGACGGATGAAAACATGAAACAATATAAAATTGTGTATTCAGTCAAACCGATGAGACTGAGGGATATAATGCTGCATCACTGTAGAACTCAATAACATATTAAACTCTGATTTTAGGCCAGAATGCTCCTTTAACATGGATAAAAAATGAACTGTCACACTGAAGCTTGGATAAAAGTGTTAAGCATATTTACTGTAGCAGCTGCTGCACTTGGCTCCCTCTGTAGTCATTTGTGTGGCACGAAAACAGTCTGCTGAGTCAAATTTACAGCACGGTAAATAATTGAGGAGTAGAGCAGTGGAGACTTGGGCTGGGCTATGTTTAATTTATCTTTGGGTAACTCACAATCAAGGGAAATGAAATTAGTTCAGTGAATGCCAAGTCCTCAGACAAGTCAAGCAGACATATTTCGGGGAACCACTCAGATATTATTAAATAGCATACAAGCTTAACTCTTAACAATGAAGTATTCTTGGGAGCAACACCACAGAACTTTTGGTTCCCTAAAGAACCTTTCAGAAGCCCTAAGACCCAAACAGAAGGCTCTTGAGAAACCAGATAATCACCAGCAGTCAGAATTGGCTTTACAGAACCGAATCATAATAAAATGAAGAACCTTTCAATGCAAGGTTCTTTAAAGACCTTAAAGAAACCACTTGTGGAAGGGTAACCGAAAAGGAAAAGTCCCTGTTCCATGTCAAAATTTTGAGATGTTTGAGTGTGTAGAAATTTTTTTTGAAGTTTAAAGAACTTTAACTTTATCATAGGTTCTAGGATAATGCTTTACAGAACCTTAACCTTAGGCGATGGCTCTCTAAACTTGACAAAAGCTTACATTGAAAGGTTCAATAGTCCAAAAGTCACTCTTCTATGGCAGTGGTAAAAGAAAGATTTTTGTAAACAAGATGTGCAAGTGTGAACAACCTTCTCAAAGCTTAAAGAACCTGCACATAATGCAAAGGTGCTAAGAAATATTGGTACAGGACCTTTACATTATGTGACTGTGCTTAAAAGATTCCCCACACTTGCATGTCTCATCCATTAAAAGGTTCTTTATGGAACCAAAAGAGGTTCTTCTAGCATTACTTCACAAAAACCCTTTTTGTGTCTGTGTTTTTAAGAGTGTATGACATGTTTACAGAGAGAGAATCAGCTTTAAAAAGTGGAAAAGAGGAAAGGAGGAAATAAATCTTCCTTCATGATGTTTTTGAAGAAACCCTACAAACCAGCTTACACCTACATATTGAAGTCCAAGACACTGGCTCATATTATAAAACACTGACCTTCTCCTTTGCTCTGTTTTCGGGTAATTTTAGACGCGATATGAAGAATTTTTTATAGCAGGTCCTGAAATGAATTGGTAACTTAGGCTATATCCAGCTCTTATTCAATATATCTCTCGCACTAAGATGGAGACGAGGATTAAAAATTGATGTGTTTCATTTCTTTTA
Organism: Pygocentrus nattereri; assembly: GCF_015220715.1. Classification (NCBI taxonomy): domain Eukaryota; kingdom Metazoa; phylum Chordata; class Actinopteri; order Characiformes; family Serrasalmidae; genus Pygocentrus; species Pygocentrus nattereri. Next base: position 16,860,902 of record NC_051230.1, read on the forward strand.
TGTCAAGGAGTGCAGCTCCCCGAGTCCTCCAATTAGATTGGAGAGTTATCACAGATTTCACAGATGAAAAAGTGTTTCCCCACTCGATATGATGCATATGAGCTCAGTTGACTGGTCCGCTCAGAAGATTATATGTGGGCTAAGTTACTACATAAAAGCACACTCGGAATGGAAATTGCAGTGTTTTTTTTTATTTTTATTTTTTTATCTTTTACGCTTGCTGTGGATCTTGGAACCTGGTGAAAGGATATA